>NC_055966.1:6887336-6977336 GCF_018492685.1 Alosa sapidissima
TTTCAGCAATGACCACCTTTGCCTCGTGAAGGGTGTCAATGAGAGCGTAAAATATTTATTTTAATATTTTGAGAAATAGATTTTTGATTTTCATGAGCTGTAAGCCATAATCATCTACACTAAAACAAATAAATGGCTTGAAATATTTCGCTCTATATGTAATGAATATAGAATATGATTCCATTTTTTAAATAAATTAGGGGGGGAAATGAACTTATTCACAATGTTCTAATTGTTTGAGACCCACCTGTAAGTGGAGTATAATAAAAAAAAAAAAACAATTTAATAGGAAGCTCATGTAGCATGGCCCTAATCACAGCCTTGATTGAAGCAGAAAATGTGATCTGATGCAGACTCTGCCTTTTAATGATGATGATCCAGGAAACTTGATACAGGAAAACAGGGCACCAGAGCCGAAGACAGAGTTAAGATAATTTAATTTAGGCAGAACCAAACTGGAAGTGCCAAAACCATCTGGCGTGTTTGCCCACCTGACTGTGCCCTCCTGTGCTGCCCACAGGAGAAGAGGAAGATGCCCTCCATGCCCAACGGCTCCGCTCACACGTCGGACACTGTGAAAGAGGAGGAACACGAGGCTGGGCCGGAGCTCCAGAGAACAGGGAGGTAAGGGATGAATGTGCACGCACACACACGCGCACACACGCGCACACACGCGCACACACACACACACACACACACACACACACACACACACACACACACACACACACACACACACACACACACACACACACACACACAAGGAAAAAGGCAGACGGACAGACAAGTAGACACTTTCCACAGAATCACACTCATACTTTGGAGTGTGTCACATCCACGCAGGCTGAACTCATCTGACCCTATTATTGTACAAGATGCGAAGTGCTGAGTGCGTGTGTGTGTGTGCAGCAGATTGTGGATTTCCTTTAAGTCTCTTTTGATGAAGGAGAGCTGCTGCAGACATGAGAGGCCCCTTATTAAAGCAGCATTAGAGATTTGGGGGGGGTGGGGGTTTGGTGAGGTGGTGTGTTTTGGGGCGGTGTGGTCCTTGGTTTCTGTAATGGCGCAAATTTTTAAAAAGGCTTTCATGTCCCCTTGTGTTAAATTAAGGAGGTATATTTAGCCGGAGCAGGCACACTTTGATGTGAGCTTAAAATCCGCATGAAAGCCCATTGTGCCTGAGAAGCAGGCCATTTAAGGGGGTTTAAGGAGGAGAGGAGCAGATGCGCTGGGCCCTGCACATCTGGAGAGCAGGGGAGAGAGCGGGTGAGAGGGGAGGGGGTCAGATAGAGGCAGATACGGGGTCTTGGGATAAACATTATAAGTGGTTGCAGTGTGACGACTCCACAGGTGTTTTTGTAATGACAGTTTTACAAAATTTCAGCTCAATTTTGCCACGATTTTGTCATAGCCGACAAATTTCCAGTGTGGTGACCGAATATGAAAAGTCGGGAACAACACCGAAGGAGGAACGCGTCTTGTAATGTGACCTATTCAACAAGCAGCGAGTTATTGTCTGCGATGTTCCACGACCAAAAGACTAGCAATTTTTGGGGAATCTTTACGACTCCCTTGTTGACACTGACACTATGACGACGCACGATGAGGAGGCTACGATAGATAGGCTACATGATCTTATAATGTGGCCAATCTTCCGACCAATAGGCAGCAATAATTTGTGGTTCTCTGATCGCCTAGTCTGACATGGTCAATCTCAAAAGACCATCGTGGAAGACAAAAAAATTGTGTAATCTGCATAAGCCATAAAAGGCAACAGGAAAACGATTCTCAGGAGCACTGAAGTGGGCTGGTGGTGGTATAACAATTAGAGATTGATTTATTATAATTTGCAATCCTCCTCTTCTCTCCCTTTTCTTTGTCCATTCCTCTCCTTACCTGTCCACCTCTTTCTCTTTACACTTCCACCCCCCCCCCCCCCCCCCCCTCGGTCTCTGTGGCACTCCATCTCCTCTCTCTTCTTTCTCAGGATATTCGGCGGGCTGGTGCGGGACGTGCGGCGGAAGGCTCCATTCTACTGGAGCGACGTGCGTGACGCTCTGAGCCTGCAGTGCCTGGCCTCCATCCTCTTCCTGTACTGCGCCTGCATGTCGCCCGTCATCACTTTCGGGGGCCTGCTGGGGGAGGCCACCAAGGGCAACATTGTGAGTTTAACCCCCCCAACCCCCCCACCCCTAAATCCCACCAGCCTTTCATGACCATTCATTCTCATTGTCTGGAGAATAATTAGGAATGTCTCCGTTTCGTTCTCTACTCTTCCCCCACAACCCCCCTGTCTCTCCCTCTCTTTATCATTATGGATTTAGCTTTGAATCTCTCTCCTTCTCTCTCTTCCTCTCTCTTTCTCTCTTCCTCTCTCACTCTCTCTGCTTTTTTCTTGTTTCTGTCTCATTCCCTCACTCTTTGAAAGTGTATATATTTTGCCAGGCAGTCAGTGTGTGTGTGTGTGTGTGTGTGTGTGTAGATTTGCCCTCCGTAGTGTTAAACTCAGCCGGGCCCATGCTCCTGTCTCTCCTGCAGAGTGCCATTGAGTCTCTGTTCGGAGCGTCCCTGACAGGAGTGGCCTACTCCCTATTCGCTGGGCAGCCCCTCACCATCCTGGGCAGCACTGGGCCTGTGCTCGTCTTTGAGAAAATCCTCTTCAAATTTTGCAGGTAAGAGCCCAAAATTGAAGGTTGTGTGGTTAATTCAGCGTTTCTCAAACTGTGGGTTGCGGAGACATGCCAGGTGGGGCGCGAACTGACGTGAAAAACAGGAGTTTTTTATTTTATTTATTTTTTTATCTGTAGCCTGGGCCCAGGTAGCACCCAATGCGCAAAGGACGCACTGTGTTATTCACAGGGAAGCGCTCGTGTCAAGGCAGCTTACATGAGATTTTGAACGTTGCCTACATGAGACCTACATGAGATTTTGAACGTTGTTGTGAGAGTGGTGAATTTCATCAAAACCCGGCCCTTAAAAGCGCGTCTATTCTCCGCACTTTGCGAAGAGATGGTAGCTGACCAAAAGGCTGTACTGTTTCACAGCGAGGCAAGGTGGCTTTCCCGAGGTAAAGTGCTGTCGTGCGTGTTTGAGCTCCGAGTCGCCTCTTCTTGGAGGAAGAGCGCATGTTTGAATCTGCAAGCACGTTCACTAATGAACATTTCTTGACGAAGCTGGCCTATCTTAGCGATATATTTGATATATCTTAGCGATGTCTTAGTTAAATGTCCAGTTACAAGGCAAAGACAAGCACCTACCTCACCTAGCAAATAAGATTACTACATTCACCAAAAAAACTTGAGTATGGGACAGGCGCCTCGATCGCGACAGTATTATGCCTTTGAGATTTCTGAGCGAAATCGCTGAAACGTCTGATTGGAAGGCACTCTTGTGATCCCATGTATTAAACAGTAGGCCTACATCACATCCCTGCAAAGTTTATTTCAAAAATATTTCCCAACCAGCAGTGCTCAGTATGACTGGATTATGGATCCATTTAATGCAGCATGTTGGTATTTCATTGAATATATAGTACAATGCTGTAAAATGGCCTATGCTTCCTAATATGTTGCTGGAAAACAGAAATATGTGTGTAATGTATTTATTTATTATTATATCTGCAGCACCAGCTGATTTTAACTCTGTTGAAGAGGATATATTTAGAACTTGTCATTATTTCAATAAATTTGACCATTTTAAGCTTGACCTACCACTTTCTTAGAGCGATGAGGGACAGGTGGGGCTCGAGAATGCCCCCTTGATCAAAGTGGGGAATGAAAGAAAAAGTTTGAGAACCACTGATCTAGTTTGTTAACTACCACAGTCACGAGTTGGGTCGTGAAAGTCTGTCATTTTTAAAAAGTGGGTCCCCAGAAAAAAAGTTTGAGAAACACTGGGTTAATTACAGTGCCTGGACACCCTCTTTTGATCCCCATGTAATGTCCTATAGTATGGTGGTACAAGTATGATGACACTTATATGAATTAATATATATACAATATATACAGCTCTGGAAAAAATGAAGAGACCACTGCACATTTTTCTGATGTCATCCTACGACTGCTGATTGACAATCGAATGAGTTGACAGTCATATTCAAAATTAAGACACCACTGCAAATTTCAATTGAAACCGTCAATGTGTGTGTGCGTGTGTGTGCGTGGAGTTGTGAGCTTGTGAAGAGACAGCAGACACTTGAGTTAATGTCCTGCAGTCATTCCAGTCTCCCCAACATCTCTGTGGCCAGGGGCTGCCATGGGGCTTTATTCTTTCTCAGGTGTTTTCTTCTTTTAGAGGTATTTCATCATCACTGCTTCAAATTGGTTTGAAACTATTGTCGAGTTTTCTGGATTTGTTACACTGCAGCGGCCCCTACTGGCAGAGCAAGACGTGAATAAGGTGTTCAAGTTTTTCTCAGTTGCTTTGGTGCATTTCTCTTGTCATTAACGTTGGCACATTTCTCAAAACAGTTTGTGCAAACTGCACCACACAGTGCACCTACAAAAGCAAGTAACTTGCTCAAAATTCTTAGTTTATGTCTCAAAAGCAAGTATTTATACCAAGGAATATGGCAGTGCTATCAAGATGACAAGTCCTTCCTCCAATGTTTTCGAAGATAGTCAGAATGCTTAGTCATGTTGTCAATATAACAATTTACTCAGTTAGTATTTTTTATTATGCTATATCTATGGCTAAGGTGTTGATGACGATGATTAAAAATGAAACTTTTTCTGCTGTGGCATATGTATCATATATGTGTGGCATATGTATCAATTTCAGCTGTACAATGTCACACATTGCTGTATGTGGGAGATTGAAGGAGATTGACGGCAGTATGTTGCCAGATCATGAAATGTAAATATTTGTCTATTGCACTTGACTATTGAAGGTTCTTAATGTGCACTTCTGAGATTAGAGAACATGTTGATGACTCCTTTGTGAAGTTAACATTCACACGTCTCCAAGTAACTAGATGGTGTGAAGGTTGAACACGTAGTTTTGAGGATTGTAATACTAATTTGAGAAATGCACTGAAGCTCCTGAGAAAAACTCTCATGTGTTGATCGTCTCAGCATGCAGAGAAGGAGGCAGCTGAGTATTTTTTTTTTGTTTTGTATAAAACAATACAGACGACAATACTCAGAGTAGTACAGCAAAAAAAAACTATTATTTGGTTTGGTATGTACAGTTATTAATATGTGAAATCATTCTGACTAGAGAGGTTGAAACTCATTTGAATATTAAAACAAAATATCACTTAAATGATTTCTCATCCATCTTCCATCGTCATACAGATAGCATTGATTCTGATTTTTTATTTCTTATTTCTTTGTTCTCAGTCTTTATTGTGATAGATAGATAGCTAGATACATACGTACATACATACATAATTGATCCCTAGGGGAAAATCAAGATTGTAAGAAATATGTACGCTCACACAAGTAGGTATTTGATTTATTTCTTATCATGATTCCTAAAACTAAAACAGCACATGCTGTACATGGTGTCGATGTGGTCTCAGAGGTTGGGCTCCGTAGTCGGGCTGCTCTCGTCTGGCATGGGGTAGAGCAGGAAGGCCGTGACGGTGCTGTGCCGGTTGGAGTTGTCCCAGATCTGTGTGTCTGGCCAGAGCTTAACGTGAAGCTGGTCTCCCTTCTCGAGCAGAAAGGTGGCGCCGTTGGACGCCGTGTCGCTCCCCTCACCCGAGGGCTGCTCGTGGACGATCAGCAGAGACTCATAGCCCTTATAGAGCACGGCGGAGAGGGTTTTGTCTGTCGGGCCGTTAGCGGTCATGCGCACATAGTAAACTCCCCTCACGGGCACCGTGAACATTCCTGTGTGTGCAAGGTGAAGGGGAAACAATGTAAAAACTAGGGAGAAACAAAGGTCCATACAAAGCCAGTACGGTTGTGTCTGGAGCAGGGCTCGAATTATCTTTTTGTCTTAAAGGGGGTCTCTCTATCTCATAAAAAGTTGCCACACCCCGCACATAGCCTAACAAGGCGGTACAATTGCCCATTTGGGACAAAGAAATAAATTGAACTTGAACTTGAACTAGAAGAGGTGAAGCTTAAGTTCAACAGCAAACAGGACTTTTCAGCACTTATCAAACCATGTAGGCTAGCCCAATGAACGCCTATGTAAATAGACAAAACATTCAAATTAAAGCAGGGTGACTTCTTCAGATTTTCGAGTGCTGTCAAATCGATCGTATGCGGTTTGCGGTTAGTCTAGTGGTGTGTTGGTGAAGTGCAGTCATGCTGCGTTCAAGACGTAGGATTCAAGGGTAGGTCTGCGTCCCGTAGTAGCCTATGTTTTAATAATGTCTTTAATGGTAGGACATCGCACAGGGATGGATAATGAGCGGTTTAAGATTAAATTACAATGCCAGACACCTTCAGAAATGAGAGACCCCCTCAGATTTTTGACTTTGTTGCTTTCATGGGAGCCAGTCCTCACTCTATGGGAGCTTGGCTCCCTCTGGCTCCCACGTAATTCGAGCACTGGTCTGGAGGGAAAATGGAAAGAAGTAAACGGCCGATGCTGCCTTTGATGTCAATAAATTGATGGTTCAATTGGTTCTAGTTACCGTAGGCCTACTGGGCGGTTAAAGTACACAGGCTTGTAACTATCGATAAAAACTAATTACACAAAGAGACAAGAAATGCACTGCGAGTTCAAACAAAATAAACATATATAAGTAAATGTACAAAGGAGGAAGAAAGGCTGAAAGGGAACTAACTCTCAACTGAACTCGCAGCATGCCCTAAAGTATGGCTTACGATACCTGTTTCCTTGTTGTATGCTTCGCCAATATTCGTGATGACATCTTTGTAGATAAGTTTCTTGTAAAATGACCCAGCTTCAACCAGTCCATTTCCACCCAGTGATGCAGAGAAGGCAACTTTTGGTACATCTGTGAGCAAGCATGACGTCAGTGCCTAGACTGGCATTTCTCACCAGAGCTTGATTTCATGTTAGCCAAGTAAAGAAAAGACTGTAACGTCACTAGAAACGCTGAAAGAGTGCACACATATGCAAACCTAGTCATGCCCCAAAGACATGCTGCTTACCTACCTTTCACTTCCTTGAGTTCTTTCTCTGCGATGGTCAATCTGTCCTTGAGCTCCTCCACCTGGGCCTGGAGCCGGGTCAGCGTGTCTGTGTCGCCCCTGTCCTGAGGTGCACCGTAGGCCAGCACCAGGGCCGACAACACCAGCAGTGTGTGAGCCAACATGCTGCAGTCTCTCTCTGGCTCTGCTGGCGTGCTTGGAGGACAAGGCGAAGACAAACACACACACACGCTCAGAATTGGATGGTTTATATTGGACTGGCTGTCAATACAAAAACATGTATATCTTACTAAGCCCACAGACCTTTGGTTGTTTACTCACTTTTTGTGCAAATGTTGCACATATTTAAATGATTTCATGTCAGAGCTTTACCAAGGTCAGAGAGACTCAAGATTAGTGGTATTTTAAGTTTGTGCAATTGTACAATATTCATGCTTGGTCTCTAATCCTTGTTATATGTGCAGCAGTCTGATCATGGTTTCATTACAATCTGAAACATGTGCCATAGTTTTATAGCCCAACTAGTACCATGTAATCTCTGCTGGCCTTGGTTAATGGGGATAGTGTTAGGGCCTCATTGGATTGGCAAATGCATTGAAATGGGTTTTATGTTTTGTTTTTATATCTCATATATTCTATTCTATATATTCTGAATGTATATGCATTCAGGTTTTCTGAGTTTCTTCTGTCTAGATTGTATCTGATCAAATTATGTGTTTACTGGTTACAGTTATACTTAAACCTTTTGGTTTTTGTCTCACATGCCGTTTACTTGACATCTGTAACATTTAAGCTAGAGTTTATTGCAGTAATAAACTGTTGTTTCATCTACCATTCAATTAACTCCTGGTGTGCCATGCCATTGCATTTTACATTTGGTTTATAAACTGTTTAATGATAGTGTAGGTCCTTTACTAATTGAATGGAGTCAGATTATTTATACTTTGTACAATATTCACTAGTCTAATGCATCTTACTGTCCCATAAAATTCTGACATGCATCTTCTTTCTCTCATTCTCTCTTTCTTTTTTTCTCTCTCTTTCTCTCTCTATCTCCTCTCCCTCAGTGATTATGGTCTGTCCTACCTGCCATTGCGTACAAGCATCGGGCTCTGGACGGCCTTCCTGTGCCTGGTGCTGGTTGCCACGGACGCTAGCTCGCTGGTGTGCTACATCACGCGCTTCACGGAGGAGGCCTTCGCCTCCCTCATCTGCATCATCTTCATCTACGAGGCCCTGGAGAAGCTGGTGCAGTTGGGCGAGAGCTACCCCGTCGACATGCACAACAACCTGGACAACCTGACCTTCTACAGGTACCACAATCGGTCGGCCCAAGTTTGAATGCCCAACATGGCATTACGAGTCCGTAACGCTATGTGTAAAAACGTTCACTAAATACTAGGCCCTTTACTTTGACCTTACTTTCAGAAAACTCATCAGAGACTCATCATAACATTGTTGTGAACCTCATATACAGTACATACATTATACAGCAAGTTATAGTTTTTTCCACACAGAGTAATATATGTTAGTAAAATATGTATGCTTTATCCATGCTGTCAATAAATATTAGTGTGATATTACAATGTAATAAAGTATTGTACAATATAGTAATTATATGTCAGGAGCACAATATTGCATATTATACTGTTGTGTATTACAATACTTTTGTGTTTGTGATTTCACTCATTATTTAGGTATTTTCAGTTGTGGAGCCTGTAATGTAATTGCACTGTTTAGTTAGTTGGGCTATTTGATTCATGATTAACTATGTCCACTCTGTCCTTTCTTTGTGGATCTCCCACCACAGCTGTCAGTGTTCAGCGCCGTCCAACATCACCCCTGAGATCACTAACCTGCTGAATCAGTCAGGCTTCACTCCTGACTCCATCAGCTGGAGTGAGCTGAACATGCCTGTAAGTGTGTGTGTGTGTGTTTGAAGCAAAATGGCTGTTATCCTGGCTACTGTTGTTGTTGCTTGTGAGTTTGGTACTTATTACTTTAATAATTAGCTAGCTAGTTTTATGCTTTTATCGATAATTTTTGGCTAAAATACAGTGATCTGGTTTCAATGAGGAGTTGTAGTGGTAACTATACTGCATGGCTTGAAATAGGCTAAGTATTAGTATGGATTTGCATCCCCTGCAGATGTGCACCAGGCTCCAAGGGGTGTTTGTGGGCCCAGCCTGCAGCCACGAGGGGCCCTACATCCCCGACGTGCTCTTCTGGTCCATCATCCTCTTCTTCACCACCTTCTTCCTCTCCTCCTTTCTCAAGCAGTTCAAAACCAAGCGCTACTTCCCCACCAAGGTACAGCAGCTCGTGGTTTTGTGTGTGTGTGAGATGTATTCCCCAGCTGATGTCTGCTTCTTCTCTGTGCCCTCTGTGTGTAATCCTGTGTAGGTGCGCTCCACAATCAGTGACTTTGCCATCTTTCTGACCATCATGATTATGGTTCTGGTGGACTACCTTGTGGGAATACCCTCTCCTAAACTCCATGTCCCTGACACATTTGAGGTATTCTTCCTCTTCTCCTTCTTGATTTCATTCAGTTTTTCACTTTTATGTGAACTGTTGTGACCTTATTTTTTATTTTATTTATTTACTTTATTTTTTATTATTATTATTTAATATGTAATAACAACATATGTGACTGGATGGGGGACAGTTTGGTCATGTTGCCATGCCTCAAGAGGTGACCTCAGAGGATGGACACACTGTGACTGCATTACCTAGAGCACTTTCTTGCATGCATGTTTGCAAACTTGCGTTGACTTCCTGTGTCCTCCAGCCCACCTCTAAGCACCGGGGCTGGCTGATCTCACCGCTGGGCTCCAACCCCACGTGGACGTTGCTGGCGGCAGCTATTCCGGCTCTGCTGTGCACCATTCTCATCTTCATGGACCAGCAGATCACTGCAGTCATCATCAACCGCAAGGAGCACAAGCTCAAGGTGTGTGTGCGTGTGTGCGTGTGCGTGTGCGTGTGCGTGTGCGTGTGCGTGTGCGTGTGTGTGTGTGTGTGTGTGTGTGTGTGTGTGTGTGTGTGTGTGTGTGTGTGTGTGTGTGTGTGTGTGTCCATATCTGTCCATACATCCAACAGTCATTGGTCTAGCTTCAGAGGTTGGTACAGTATGTTTGTCTTTTTAGGTGTTTGTTTGGTTTTGGGTCCAAAGGGTGGGGTGACTAGTGAACACTAACCTCTGCATTTCCCCGAAAAAGCTTATCGCTTCAGTGTATTGTTACTAGAACTGAACTGGTGTGTGTGTGTGTGTGTGTGTGTGTGTGTGTGTGTGTGTGTATTGTTACTAGAACTGGTGGTTGTGTGTATATTGTTACTAGAACTGGTGGAGTGTGTGTTTGTGTGTGTGTGTGTGTGCACGTGTGTTTGTGTGATGGCTTCTATCACTATTTTATATAAACTATAGCAGAGTTTTTACGGAGTGATATTGAGCCAGAGCTATTGATAAAGGAAGAGAGTGTGTGTGTGTGTGTGTGTGTGTTTCTATGTTGTTTGCTGATACCAATGTGTGTGCACAACCGTGTGCTCTCCTCCTTACAGAAAGGCTGCGGGTACCACCTGGACCTGCTGATCGTGGCGGTGATGCTGGGCGTGTGCTCCATCATGGGGCTGCCGTGGTTCGTGGCGGCCACCGTGCTCTCCATCTCCCACGTCAACAGCCTGAAGGTGGAGTCTGAGTGCTCTGCCCCCGGCGAGCAGCCCAAATTCCTGGGCATCCGCGAGCAGAGATTCACTGGCCTCATGATCTTTGTCCTCATGGGTCTCTCCGTCTTTATGACCTCCGTGCTGAAGGTGAGAAGAGAAGAAGGTGGGGGCGGGGCGGGGGGGGGGGGGGGCTGGGTCATGGTCTCTCTAGTCTCTCAGATGTGTATTAACTTCCAATCAGACCCATAGTGGTGGAATGGGGGTGGATGGGAATGATGGCAGCATGCCCAAGAGCCTTTTGAACACAGGGCTCAAAGGAGGAGTCAGAGTCGCTCACTAGAAGCGCATGGTGGATGTCATGGAAGATAAACGTTGGCGTTAGGGTTGGCTGTTAACCAAAAGATTGGTAGTTGTAGACTTCTACGACTTCGTTCTTGACCTGTTTGTAGTCCACATTAGGGCTGGGCGATATGGCTGAAAACTGTATCACGATATAAGTATTTCATATCAGTCGATATCGATAATTATTGATTTTTAAAAAAAATTATATTTCAGATTTCAGAAACAAGTTTTTTTTAAACTTAACCTTCCTCTGATTTTAATCACCTCAGTTATCAATCAAAGCAAACAGGGAAAATAAATAGCAACACAATCATGAAAAACACTCAAATAAATAAATGTGCACATAAGTCTGAATGAAAAGCAGCACTGGTTGAAGCCTGGAAATATTGTAAACAAAGTAGCTTAATTTGCTAGTTTATCATAGTCTACTGGTTAGATTGTTCGGTTTCCCCACGTGTGTTTAAGTTTCAAATGAATACTTTTTCTCCTTGGGACAGGCCCGTTTGAGTCTTGGAAAATACTTTTCCATTTGCATCGGGATTGAGATGATTAGAACTTAGCAGTCAATTTGAATGCAACAGTTTGAGTTGCAACAGAGAGAGAGAGACAGAGAGTGTGCACGGGGCAAGGACTCATTGAGAGTCTGTGTTGAGGTAGGCCTACTTCTAGCCCTACTCTGGTAGAGTTGCACATACTAGCTACAATGCAAGATATATTCAGCCTATTTATTTATGGACAACGTAAGGAGGGAGGTGTGTGTTGCTTTTAATTATCGAATGTTCTATCGAACATATTTTTTATTGATATCGATCACATGTCTATTGCTATACATATCGCTATCGTTTTATCGCCCAGCCCTAGTCCACATATTTGGAAAGTTGAAGACTTTTTGGACAAATTTAGCCGTGTGAGATTGGGGGGGATGGGAATATGGAGAAAGAGGCTGGAATGGATAAGGAGATGAAAGCAGAAAAAGGAACAATCACTTGAAAGGATCTAGGAAAAAAGAAGGTTGTGGGACTGGTTCTGAAATGGCTACCTCTGTGTTTCTCTAGTTTATTCCCATGCCAGTCCTGTATGGGGTATTTCTTTACATGGGGGTCTCATCACTCAAGGGCATTCAGGTAAGTGTAAATACTTCATACATGTAATATAGCCTATAAATGCATAATAAATTATGTGTTATAACATAACCAAGAACACGGTATGTATATGATTATGATATAACTATAATATTATTATATATATAGTCATTATATTCAGTTATATTCAGTTATTAACATTACTAAGATAGTATTATGATACTATTGTTTTTATTATTTTAAAAATACTATGCTATAAAAGACAGAAGAAATGAAAATCACTGAAAAGATGCTGATTAAATCAAGTATATTTTTGTCGTTTTGTGTTGCGGTTCCCCTCTCTCCCCTGTAGTTATTTGACCGTATTAAGCTGTTTGGCATGCCTGCCAAGCACCAGCCGGACCTGATCTACCTGCGCTACGTGCCGCTGTGGAAGGTGCACGTGTTCACCTTCGTGCAGCTCACCTGCCTGGTGCTGCTGTGGGTCATCAAGGCCTCAGCCGCCGCTGTCGTCTTCCCCATGATGGTACGCACTCGCCTGCGCCAGCCACAGCACAGTGGGGGCTGCTGGTTTCTGTGTGTGTGTGTGTGTGTGTGTGTGTGTGTGTGTGTGTGTGTGTGTGTGTGTGTGTGACTTTTTTTTTTAATTTTTTTTTTTTTTTTTTTTTTCTGCTCTGGAAAAAATTAAGAGACCACTGCAGATTATGTCTGATGTCATCTTACGCTTGCTGAGTGACATTCAAATGAGTTGACGGTCATATTGAAAATTAAGAGACCACTGCAAATTTGAATATGACGTGCATATGACATGGTCAAGACTGATTGACTTAAATCACTTTAACTGGGGGCAAATACAGAAGTACAACCGACTCCAAAAGTGCGCTGGACTCTCTGGACTAACGGTCTGTTCCTTCTGCAGGTCCTGGCTCTGGTGTTTGTGCGGAAGCTGCTGGACTTCTGCTTCACCAACAGGGAGCTCAGCTGGTTGGACGATTTGATGCCCGAGAGTAAGAAGAAGAAGGAGGACGACAAGAAAAAGAAAGCCAAAGAGGTACCGCTGGTCTAGTCACAAGGAGGCCGCTGACCAGCTCCATGGCCCTAGTAGAGCTCACACACAGCTGGGTTACATTTTAAAAAGCCCCCTGCAATACTGCACTTGTGATATATCGTAGGCTGGGTGAACCCAGCCTGATGATGGTGAATGACTATCCAATTGCGTACAGAGTCACTTGAACTATGTCCGTTGATCACGCCTCATGTGCAGTAGAAAATACATAACAGACTCCCCAGACCAATGTTCAATCTTAAAAGATTGAGCTTGGTCTGGTGAAAGCCAGAGTAGATATATCGGCTTCAGTTAATCATTTATTATTTGTGTTTTTTTTTTTTTTGGTGTAATTTGTATTCCTCATCAGGAACATGTAAGTGAGGATAGGAGCAGGTTTCACTCAATGTGTCTACTTTTAAACTTTAAGAGTGCTGGCCTGGATAGTTGCAATACATAAAGTAACGTAGGAGAGAGGCCGCACTATGCATATATACACATAAAAAAATGTATATATGTATAGTGCGGCCTCTCTCCTACTTTACTTTATGTCATCAGGAACATGAACATGATGTGTTTAAGATTTAGCTTTCCCAAAGCTAGTGGTATGTTCCAGTCGTAGGCCTCCATTGACTGGCCTACTTTCCTATTTGTTCTGGTTGTAGGAGGCGCGGCGGATGCTTGAAGCAGATCATGATATTGAGCTGCCGTACGAGGGGGAGAACCTTCTCAAGATCCCAGTCAAGGCCCTGAAAGTCAGGTCAGGCCCATGCTATCTTTCTCACTCTTTCAATCAGTGCAGTGTCTGTGTGATGCATGTTCTTTGTCTCTTGTCCTTAAGAGTTTTTGTTTATTACTATTTGAGGAAGATAGCTTTGGGTTCTGAACAGAAATCAAGATAGAAGTTGAAATAAAACAAAATAGATATGAACGAAATAAAAATGGTTTTCCTGACCTGTTTCTCCCCTGAGACAGATCGGACAGCCTAGACTCTGATGCCTCGTACGAGGACATGGAGAGCGGAGGGGTTGGTCTTTCTCTTCTCACGGGCCTGCTTTTAACCCCATCTCACCCCGCCTTCCCCTCATCCTTTCACACCATGAGTTGCTGCTCTTGTTGTTCCCGTTGCTTTGATTTCCCCGGCGGTTAATCAACTCTGACGTTTGACTGCTTAACACAGTGATTTATTTTGCCACAGTCATGGCGTGATTGCATGGTCCCGGGACCTCATGCACTCACCCCCACCCCCCAATAACCCAGCCGTTAAAAATGAGAACTTCAGGGAAGCCTGATATTAGAGAGTCATCCAAATAGATTATATCGGATCATTTTAACCACAGTAGATACAGTAACTAGTGTCTTATGTAGGATGTGTAGTTGCCTGCATCACTCAACATTTTAGGGATAAGTGTCTGAACACTGTTCTGTTATGACTTTGTCTTCTGCTTTGATGTTGATGGCAGGAATAACTTTGATTTAGATTTGAAATATCTCTCTGATGTTGTATACTAGGATTAAAATTGTATAATACAACTAATTGAATGCAGAAATGCAACAGAAGGAACATTAAGTGATTGCAGCCATAAGGCCAGAGTGAGGAGCTGTGCGGCTTGGGTTGATCAGTGTGTTTTGTGCAGTGTAAGGTTGAAATGACCATACTCACCAGTATTCAGAGACTGCAGACATTGCCTAATGATTGATCAGACATTTTTCACACAGCAAACAAAACAACACCCTTACGGTCTGTTTTGGCCTGCATGCTCCAGATACAGTAGGCTAGCTGAACCATTAACTTGGCCAGAGATGTGTGAAAAGTATTTTTAATGGCTTCCCTTCCCAGTCAACTAAAGTGACCTCATAAAGCATTAGTCATCTTTGAATTGCCACCCCTTACATGTGGGGCCCCAGGCACTATGCATACCCCTACCGATGGATCTGAGATGGTGTTAATGCTTTATAAACCATCGCACACCGTGCTGGAGAACCCGTGTTGGTAATTGTGTGTGTGTCTGTCTGTGTGGGTGTGTGTGGATGTATCATAATGTACCTGTGATTTCTGGAGTTAAAGAACATGTGGATAGCATTGTATTAATGTGTGACATGAATGTGTGTGTGTTTAGGCCTGTATGTGTATGTCTTTGTTCAGTGTGTATTTATTGTGCTGTGTGTAAGTATGTGTGTGGGGTCTCTTGCTGTGTACATACTGTATGTGCATGTGTACTTGTACCATATGTGCATATGCATTTGCACGTGTATGTGGCTGACCAGCTGAAGGTGCTGTGATGTGTCCTCCTCTTTAGTGCTGACCCGTCTGTGGTAAACATTTCTGATGAAATGGCCAAAACCGCTGTGTGGAAAGCTGTTTCCATGAACTCTGACAGTGGAAAAGTTCACAAACCTTGCACAAGGTAGCTATGACCCCTCTAACTCCTCTCTCTCTCTCTCTCTCTCATCCTCCTGTCCACATGCTGTTGTGTCGGCCTTGTCTGTGTGGTCGTTTGTTCCTGCCAAACCCTGCTGATCCATCAGAGCCCTTACCCGCTTATTACTCGCTGTGCCTTACCTCTGAGTGCACAAACGCATGCATGCCGATGCCACATGCAACCTTTTAATGGGATTTGGTTTTGTTTAGTTTTATTGAAACCCTTTGCCAAATGAAATGCCTGATGCTAAGCTGTGGTGTTGATAAAAAAAAATCAATGTGTGTTTCACAACATTGCATTAGTCACCTCTTACTAGAAGTGATCATAAGGATGATTGTGATTGACATATTTTATTGCTAATCTAATAAATGCATTTGCGGGTATTCACACCATGTAGCTGATTTGCAGGTGCATTAATTGAATATTTGAGATTGTACAAGAAGTTGCTATTGAGACAGTTCAGCCCATCACACCAATATTTATTGTTAGTCTCACTAGTTTCTGAAACATCCATCATAAGGTATCATTTGGGGATCAGTGTCCTACCCATGACTTTTTTTGGGTCTCCTAAACCTATGTGAAGAGTTCCAGATAGAGCTGCAACGATTAATTGATTAATCGATTAGTTGTTAACTATTTAATTAATCGCCAACTATTTGGTTAATTGATTAATTGGTTTGTGTCATTCTTTAAGGAAAATACATCAGCATTCTCTGATTTGAAGCTTCTTAAAGTTGAATATTTTCAGCTTTAAATACTCCTCTGACAGTGAATTAAATATCTTTGGCGTGTGGACAAAACAAAGCATTTGAAGACTATCTTGGAAAACAATTATCAAGATTCTCTCACCATTTTCTGCCATATTATCGATCGAACAACTATCCGATTAAATCGAGAAAATCAAAAAAATAATTGTCAGATTAATCGACTATGAAAATAATCGTTAGTTGTAGCCCTAGTTCCATATAGCCTTCACAAGTGAGATGCTTACCCTACTCTTCCCTTCCAGCGAGGAGAAAGCTGCCAGCATCCAGATCAGCATTGAGGATGAGCAGGGGGACAAGTTTGTTGACAACGAGACATCGTTATGACAACTGGGCAGGGCGAGCGTTTTGACGGAGGGGCGAGTCTGTCTCGGAGGACTCGAGGAAGGTGGAGGATGCCTGCTGCCCACAGAAGCCTCCTCACTCTCACTGGCAAACAGGAGGGCCGTGGCCGAGCCCGTGTCAGGCTGATGCATAGGAGACATGTCCCATACACACTGTATGCGTTTGGCTTCAGACATCTGTTTTAAATGTTAGAAGCAAAGGTTTTTTTTTTATTCTCCCCTTTTTTATAAAACAACGAACCTATTTAATTTGTTAGGCATTTTACAGAGAGCTCTCAGGCCAGACTAAGAGCTCAACTCTTCTGAAAGGAATTTTTACCCAAGAAACCAAGGAACATTGCAGGATTTTTGTTTTATAGGCTCATTTAAGGAACATTTGAGGTCTTATAATTGTGACATTTTGAGAGCATACAGCATCAGCTCTATAGATTTCTCTACTGTGTGTGTGTGTGTGTGTGTGTGTGTGTGTGTGTGTGCGTGCGTGCGCGTGTGAAAGAGAGAGTCTAGGTCTAGGTAAACATGAGGGGGGAGTGTAGTTTGTTTCCCATCTAGCCCAGCTAGTTTGATGTCTGTCTAGCTAGTCTCAGATGCACATAACATTACTGTAGAGCTTTTGGAGAAACGAGGGGGGGGGGGGGGTAATCTTGTAAGCAATCATTTAATGCTTTTATTCTCCCTCTCTTAGTTGTTGGTGTAAGCAGTTGCTTACCAAACTGTAAAATAATGAAATTAAATACGTATTACAATGTTTTTTTTTTATTCAGCCAATTGTGCCGTAGGTTGTATTCTACAGATGTTTAGGAACAGGGATAGATCAGTTCTTAACAAGGCAAATATGTAGTAAACCATATTATAAACCCTAATCAGCTAATGTACTACAGACAGCAAAGTGCTGTTTGATGTGGTCTACATACAATGTGATTTATTTAGTGTTAAAGGAAAATTAATAATTTTATACCATGACTTTATTATTGCTATTGTCTTTTAATTTATTTTTATGGTCAAGTTTGCAGTTGGAGGAGTTTGGGGGGCGGTGGAAGGGACTGGAGACACTGTTGGGGATGTGTGAGGGCTGCTGGTGTGTTCCGCTCCCCTCACGTGTAACGCTGCACTTTACACAAGGTACGCGTGCAAGTTGGACAAACCACATGTACCTTATTTAAGATATCTACTTAGAGCAGTCTCAGGAATCTATGGGTTCTCCATAAGAGCCCCCTCTCTCTCTCTCCCCCCCCTTTCTCTGTCTATCTCCCTCTCTCTTATTCCCCTTATTTCTCCTTACCTTGCCCTGTGTTCTGGCAGTGTAATGTTTCTTTTATACTGATCATTGTTCTTCCCCCCTCCCTCCCCCTCGTCAGCCCCCCACCGCCCCACCCCACTTTACACTGGACAAGAATGTGATCGTTTGCTTTCTTATTGTTTTTGCCGCAGGCCTCTTATTTTCTACTCAGTGCTCAATGTTTTAAGCTCGAACCATTTCATTTCCAATATATATTCCCACACTCCCATAATTCAAATGCTTTCGTTACTTTCTTTGAGAAAGTTTAGAATAGAAAGACTATTTTTGTTTATTATTATTTCTGTTTTACTGCATCCCAGTAGTGATAAACTACTCAGTTCAACTAGTTCCGGTTTTATTTCTCACACCCAGTGACCATGTATTCTGTTGCAAATATTCAAAGCTATGTACACACAAAAATGTTCTAATCATAAAAGAGAAAGAAATATACTGTCACATGTAGAACTCTTAGTCTAATTTTTAATGCCCTTGTGTAGGTTTTTCTTTTTAAATATATTTTTTACCCCTTTGATTGAGATTAAATTAGTTGTTTGCTATTTACTCATATCTATGTCATAGAAGTCTTCAGACCATTTATTGGACCCAGTTTGAAAGTTATATCTTTTATCTTTTTTTTTATATTCTCAATCAATCATGTTTCTTTTTAGGTTGCTCCCATGCTCAAAACTGCATCAAAGCCTTTTTATTTTCTGTTGGTACTTGTGCCTATAAGGGAGTTTAGCGGGTACAGAATTTGCCTGGAAAAAGGTCATCATGGCATGAACTTGTGCTTTGTATTAAACTGTACCACTGTCTCCACGTTGCCCCATTAAGAAGTGCTTGTATAGTTTATCAGCCCAGGTGAGCAAGCCTGGGCTTCAATTCATTAATGACTGACAGGTGTCACTTGTGCTAAGTAGTCATGAGCAGTCGTGAAATGTCTTGATTTTGGTTATCTGCTCGGTTGCTCAGAAACGCCTTCATATTATATTAATGGAGGGATGAGCAAGAAGTGCTATTTTTTGTAGCTGATTTGTAAATGAAATGGTCAAAAAGGAAAAGCAATAAAGATGATCACTTAATAAATGTCAACTGCTTGGTTTTTCATATGTGTATCCTCAAGAGTCACATATTCTGTGTACAAAACCTACCATTGATATAAGAGGAGCACAGAGATGGAGACTAACCAGGAGGGCAGACCGAACAGGGAACTGGTATTTGACGTGTGCGTGTGTGCACAGGGATGATCTGATTAAAAGACAGACTTGGACTTTGTCCCAGATAGGTTCGCCATCCTCTACTACCGTAAAATCACCCTGAGAGCATTTACTGTAGCATTGCATATACACACACTATACGGTGATGCTAAGGTATGGGTCCAGTCACAGCAGCATTCTGCATTGTAAAATTACTTATAGTATTTATCACCATTGGGCAGAGAGCTCAAACTGATTTTAAAAAACTAAATTTAGTTAAGAAATGAATGGGGGAAAACTGAAATAAGGGAACACAGCTTGGCCCTCAATAATACAAATTTTTTAAAAAGTTGGCAAGACTCGCAACATCAGAAAAGCAATCATTTTATTCAATGAAATCTACAAGGACTCGTATAAAATACGACGGTCAACACATTTTGTAACAGAATTATTTATAAAAACCATTAAATTTGGCTCTGTGGCTCTCCACAACAGTCCCAACCTCACAGTGCTAAACATTACATCGAACCATATTGGCATCCATAAGGTGCAAAAACAAATGATTACTGAAAAGCCCTGTATGCCAGGCAACACCAAACCCCCATCTATGCATCTCTGCTATGACCCTGTAATGACGCCACTGCTAATGGCATTCCTCACTAGTCCCTTTGTCTGAAATAAAGTGAAAAAGTAAACACACACACACACACACACACACACAAATAGGCCGTTTGTATTGGATGGTGCTTTTGCTTGTTCAGGGTTCACTGAGGGGAGTTCCTCTTGGATTTAGACAATGTTTGAGATAACTGACATGGAAGACAAACATGCACTGGCCACTTCTTATGTCTGTAACTGAACATGGGCAGTGAAGATCAAAGCAGAGCTCAACACTGACTGTAAAATAACATTTTGAGGAGAAAAGTCACAGGCTGAAGAACACGACATGAAATCACAAAAATCATATTTCAAAAATATCATTTAAAAAAAATGTATAAAAGGAAATAATTCTCAGCATGGAACCAAAATACTGAATTGGAAAACAATATATTCTTTAATAGTCTAACAGACACAAAATGCAATGACAATAATCCTGTGGTCTAAGTTGTGTAAATTTAATGAGATGAGAAATGCTTGCAGATGTTAACACTCAAATAAGTATTACTTTATAATGGAGATGCCTCCATATCTGTAACAATACTCTGGGTGACACAGAAACAGTCCATTTGATGGGTGCTTCTATTGAAATACTATTAGGTTACAAGTAAACTACACTGAGCATAAATGAAAAAGAGCAGCAACATGAATAATAAAATAAATCTCTGAGAAAAATCAAATAAAAGCATCCTCACATTTTAAATATGCCATCTGGTTTTCAGGCAGCATCATAATACATATAACCACCAGCAAAGTATTTAAAACATGCCCCATCACAGAGCAGTTCCTGGTGAAAACTCACAGATCTAAAAAATATTCATATATACACATGCTGTACCAAAGCACTAAAAGCTCCTTTACGATCGGGCCTGCCCCATTGACATCTACTATCTTTGGCTGCTTTTGGGAACTCGTAACACTTTGTAAATGCTGTTTTGAAAGACGGTGGTGAAGTGTGGACGAGTGTCTCGGCCCATGATGGAGCAGAGCGGCACCTTGCCAGCGTTTTGGGGGTCCTCCAAGTCCCAGATCTCAGGCATGCTGCAGCCAGGCCTAAACGGCAACACATCACCACCACAAAGGGGTTCAGAGAGACACCACATCCTGCTGCCTATGTATGAACTTACAACAATAGTTTGACATTTCTTCATTACACAGATGCTTGTATCCAAAATGCATAAAACTGGCCCCCATATGCAGTGTTGGCAATTTCTTTGCGGTTTTCTCTCTTTTTGCTTGCAGGTTTCTCTGCAGAGCTCCCCCTACAGCTTCAGAGTATAAGCTTATATTTTACAACACTCCTTTATCGGTCAGTCTGCAGTTTCCTCTTTCCCTGTTCCTCCGACAACGGTTTACTTGCTTTCTGCTTCTTTTCGCTGGCTCTGCCATGACGAATGACTGAGAAACTCTATCGCTACTTTGTTCTAGCCGGTGCCTGGCATGTATGTGTGCAGTGCAGTAAAGCAATTTGTTACACCGCGAGACTTTGTCTTTCAGTCAAAGTTGCAAGGCTGGTTTTTCAGCTCACAGACACTAGGGGGAAGCGAGACGGCCACCATTCACCCCAGAAAGTCATATAACCAGTTGACTCTGAAGCTGTTAAGTTAAGCTAAAAAAAAACCTACATAGTTCCCTTTCAAGTTAATCAGTTTCAGGTATTTTTGGCGACTCTAGAGCACCCCCTAGAGTCGCGATATATTTATGTTTTACTTTGCCTTTGTAAATGCAGTCGATTTAGTAAGGGAGTTCATTGGTCATATGTAGTCTATAGTAAGTAGCCTAAACAATAAGTTTGCAAAGTTAACGTTGACAAGGGTGGCAACTAACATTATTTATTATCATCAAGGACTGTGCTAACTCGTACCTTCCGGTTTGCTTGCATTGAGGTGATCAGTTTGTCAGTTTGCGTGGAACCAAACTAATGTGTGGAGTCATCTAAGGTGTTGTTAGCACCCAGCTCAGCCCACGCAACAGACACAGACCACTACTGCCTACTAACTCTTACAAACACATCAGATAAGAGAGATCTGGCCCATCCACTTCACTCATTTACAATGGTCTGTTTCTCTCAATGAACAGAAACTGGGCTCCTAGACTACATTTTAAGTTTAAGTTTACCATAATATCAGAAGCTTATCTACACACATTCATATACCTGGGATATTGGCCTAAGGCTTTGGTGCCACGATATCTTGTTCGGGGAGGCTCTCTGTGTATGAGTGCAAAACAATAAGCCAGTGAGAAGCTCAAGAGAATTGCAGGACAGCAAGCAGTGGGGAGGGGTGGACAGAGAGAGGGACACTCACCGCGAGCGCCGGGTGCACCAGGAGTCCTCCAGCACAAAATAGTCCACCTGCAGCTTCATCAGGTTGGCCTTCACCTCCTCGGCCGGCTTACGGCTGTACATGGAGTACACCTGCTTGGTTCGTGCCCTGGGGGGGGGTAAGAACTAAGTAATGCAGTACAAAAATAAACCACCCTGAACTGTGCCTGATATTAAGACTAGATGGACACAATGGATATAATGCAACAAATGATTTGTGCTCAAGCTTTCTTCCTTAAAAGGGAGTTCGGTCCTTCTGTAAGGAGTTTCGACCTGAGACTCACTGAAGTGCCTTGTCATAGAAATAAATGTATAAAATAAATGTCACTGAATAAAAGTGAACCTATTGAAGCAAGCCTGGAGACTGATCTAAAAGGCTGTCCTAAACAATGGCAAGCGGAGTCCTTTGGCCTATGCCTGCGCTAGAGCACTCACCTCAGCCCTGCGTCTTCATAGTGGGGATGATTCACAATGGGCCGGCCGGTCGACAGCTTAACACTGGCCATGGTGGGCATAGCACCAGCAAACACATCATCTACACACACCCAAGAG
This sequence comes from Alosa sapidissima, assembly GCF_018492685.1. NCBI lineage: Eukaryota > Metazoa > Chordata > Actinopteri > Clupeiformes > Clupeidae > Alosa > Alosa sapidissima. The sequence continues at coordinate 6,910,083 of NC_055966.1, forward strand.
AAACAAACAACAGCATGTGTTTACACACGGAAAGCTTCAGGTAAATCATGTTCTACTCAGATCAGATGCAGGTCAGATGCAGGAATGGAAATCAACCCACTTGGTCCGGTATTGGAAGAGACCCAGTCCAGCAGCTCTTCTTGAGGGAGATTGCTGAACTCTCCCATGATGCCCCACTGGCCCTGCAGGTTGGCAGCCCCTTGCACTGCCATGATGGAGATGATGGCAAAGGCCACCATCTGAAGTTTAAACCTCTCCCCTACCCAGCCAAACAGCTGAGGCAAACCAAACACGGAAAACACACACAGGTTAGCCAGCCTGACACACACTCGCTCCAAGAACAGATAGAATTTTTGGGGGGGAAGGAATGAAAAAGTGAATGAACGAGTGATGGTGGTGGAGAGCGGACGGACTGACCTGTCTGGAGCAGATGAGAGAGGCCATGATGCACATGTGAGGCGTCAGGAAGAGCTTCAGGCGCATGATGAGCGTAGCCAGCACCGCAAAGGCCACCAGCTGCAGCGCATGGTACACCAGCTAACAGAGAGAGAGAGAGAGAGAGAGAGGGGAAGAGAGTTGTGAGAAACCTTCAACTACTGCCCCTGGTGGTCGCAGAAGACATTGCAGGTGGACTGTGATCGTGGGTTCAAAAAATGTAGTCTCGCTGTGAGAAATCACAATTTTTTTTTTCCCATTCAGCAGCTGCCTTGAGTTGCTTTCTTAGAATGGTGGTCCCTGAGCCACAATCAATTGAAGGACCCTGAACTGCTGTTATCTGAGCTAACATCAACACAGGAAATGAAAAGGAGACGTAAAGAGAGGCCAACTCAAACGTGAAATGAGTCAGACCTTCCGGTTGCTTCACTTACCTCTCCTCTTGCAGACACTTGAGGTCTGGTGAGAGAAAAAACAAATGGTGAGACAATTCGTATTCACAAGCAGGGAGCTCTTTCTTGTAAGAATTATAAATACAGGGTTCCTACTCTAAGTCAGAGGTAAAATTCCATCACTTTTCCCTGACTTTCCCTGACAAAAAAACAACAACAAAATTTCCATGACTTACCAGTACTATGTAATGAATGGTACAATATAGCGATTAATAATTCCAGAGCAGCCGCGTAGCGTTCAAAGTTGGTCTACTCAAGCAACAGTAAAGCTAATACACAAATTCTGTGTGGAAATATTTGTATTTTGACAGGTAAAGTGCTTCAAAAATCCCTGATATTCCATGACTTTGCCCCAAAAATGATCAAATTCCATGACTTTCCATGTCTGGAATAGACTTTCCAACATTCCATGATATTCCAGAAATTCCATGACCCGTGTAAATACTAATAGATTCTTACTCGTCAGAGTCATCTTCAGCCAGCTCCTCCTTGACCGATACTCCCTCATATTCTCTCAGCACCTTTAAGGCATCCTGGACAGTCTGTATACCAAGTTGTAGAAAGACATCAACCAAACCTTCAAACCAAAGCTATTCTTCCATCAAATCATATATGCTCTTGCAAGTATAAACTTCGAGGTCTCACCCTTCCAGCTATGATAGCCACAATCAGCATATTAAGTGGGAGGAGGAGTGTCTTGATGTATCGAAGGAGAGTCTGAAACATGCAAGAGAAAAGAAGACTAGGTATGCTGGTGTTTACACAAGAGTAAAGATAGATAATCCAAATTTGCTTTAATAAATGCAACTAAATATAAAAAGTATGCACCATTATCTGAAAAGCACAAAGTCATTTCACCACCCACCTCAATTTCCATGAAGTCAAACTCGGCTGCACATGTGTACATCATGGTGTCAAAGTCCTTGTAGTTAGTAAACTTGGACTTGATCAAGCTACTGATGTGAGCCTTGGAGATATTACAAAAGACCAAGTAATCAGCAGCAATTACCCTCAGAGTTGCAGAGATGGAATGGAAAATTAATAAATATTTCATTCCAGTTCACTGATGCACTTACATCATCTGAGGCACCAAAAATGGCTGACAGCAGAGACTTCAGAATGACTGTTGAAACAACCCAGGCAAGACCTTGCATGATCTGTAATGAGCACAGACATCAGTTGGACCGTTAAGTCACATGCATTAGACTCTTAAAACCAATGTATAGCCAAATGACAAATGCCACTGGACAAAAAAAAAAAAAGTACTGTCGACAGATGTTGCTGTTTTCATAGTCCTACAATAGCAAAACATAGAATAGATTGTATGATAACTTGTGTGACAATAAACCGTAGTTAAATATTTGTTTACAATTTCAAACATTTACATTTTCTGATCTCACCGTGAAACGAAATGAAACCTAACATCCTCCAGGATGTAGAGTTTTAAGTTGCTATCCAATCAGTCAGACTACATAACGCCTATGCCTTTTCGAATTTTGTGTTGAGCTCTGCTGAGCTCTGTTGATCCCTGGCAGACAAAAATATTTATTTTGTTGAATGACACTTGTCGTCTGGACTATAAAGGCCTACACACACGGCCGGCGACACGACGGCAACTTGTGGCAGGCGACCGGCAACATTGAATAGAATGTATTGAAGTGAATGGGGAGACACACACAGCAAGTGGAGTGACGGGGCAACCGTCGCCGTGGCATCGCTCTAATCTGCCCCTTTCTATTTTTCGGGGGTGATTTTGATACGTCATAATAGAAAACAGCTGTCTGGTCAGTGTATCTCCACTGAATCGATGGGTGATCGCGTCGCCAGTACTGTCTGTAGTGAAGCGATTAACAGAATTCATCGCATTCACATCGCCGGCCGTATGTGGTGGGCTTAATTTGGCAAAACAGTGTGTTTAGTTCTTCTTTGATCTGTGTTTTGTTGTGGTTGCTAGGCAACTGCTGAATCAGCAGCCCTAACTGTGATTTGCACAGTGGGAAATGACATCAGGCTCATGGAGGAGTTCAGAGAGCTGCAAAATCGTGAGGCGCGGGTGCATGAGCAGTACTCAAAACGCTCACTGCCTCTCGCAAAAGTGCCTGCTGTGCTGTCTGATCAAGCATTCATCACTTGGGCCATCATGCCTTAGCTATCCTTACCCACGAGACGAGTTTGGTTTGGAAGAGCTCTGCAAACTTCTCCCTCATCGCTACTATGACCTGTTAGGAGACAAGACAGTAAGCAACACAGACAGTGAGCAACCTGAACAGTGCTAGCCAGCATTGTGACCACTTTTTTAATGGAGAGCTGAATCAGACCGACTTACACAGATGGAGACCAGCGAGGAGGCATAGAAGGAGGTCAACAGCATGGCGTTCCCAAACATCAGGACAAAGCACACCCCCAGGGAGATCTGAGAAACAAACATGCATCATCTCAAAGGACCCGTGGCCTTATTCATGACTCACACCACAAACAGACTCTGCAATCTATAAAATATGCCCATGGTGTTATAATACTGAGCTTTCAGAAGAGTGGATAGTCAATTTTTAGCCAAAGCTACACAAAAGCATCAAGCCATTGGCTCGCTCACTACTTAACAGCTTAGGAGAATAGGCATGGCTTAGAGCAATTGGATTTCACACCAGTAAGGCTGTGCGTCTTCAGAGATTAGCGGCGCTGTGACACATTCAGAAAGCAGCACCCTCCATCACAGCCTGCATATTGGCAGAAGGCACCCTTCACAACCCTGCTCACAATATTCACACTGGCCCTTCACAAACACACCACTTACTCACTGACAGGTCTGATGGTGCCAAGTGACACATCCACCCGAGCATCATGATGTGGGTGCACATAGACAAATCAAATTACCATGTGTGTGACCAACAGGGACTGCATCTTTGAAGGAGTCAGATATCCAAGAATGTATGACGCAAATAAGGAAGCCACCTAGGCAAAAAGCAAATGAATTTGAGCATAAAAATAAGAGAGACTATTTTGCATGTCTACATTACAAGCAATTAACAAAAGCAGTGTGATTGTTTGCAAAGGATTCCCACAAGTTTGAAACCACCAACAGATAAGTAAAGTTGCAAAGGATGTAGTAATGTAATGGGTCAGTAAAGCAGTACTCTTTACATGTCTGGATTTGGAGCCCTTTGATCTGAGCACTACAAACGCTCACCCCTCAGTTCCTCACCTGAGTCAGTAACACAAACTGGGCAAACTGCCAGGGCAGCATGAAGAGCACATTGGAGATGCCCAGAGCCACCATGACTAATGTGCTTGGTTTTCGTGCTCTATATGCAAGACAAGAGAAGAGACCACTGTGAATTACAGCAGAGATGTATCCTCACTTTCATTAAAGGTGCAGTCAGACGACGTGCAGTCTTGATTGCGCATGACGTTGTGCTTGTTTATGTTTATATTTAAATTTCTTAGCAGACACTTTTGTCCAAAACAACGTATATTGTATTTTAACCAAGGACCAAACAAAACACACAAGAGAGGTAGCTCACCCCTCCCTTCAGTATTCTCAGAGAAACTCCACACAGGTCTTTTGTGTTTGAGCCTGGGCTGCCTACAGAGACCTTTTTTTTTAAATGTACTCAAAGGATGGGCAGCTAGCAAATCGTGAGGAGATGTTTGCTGAATATAACAAAACGAACAATCGCACCTGACTGCACCTTTAAGCATGATATCTTTATGACTCAAATCCACTGTTTGTGTAGTAGTTTAAACATTACATGTAGTTCATAACAATATAGTACATACATAGACAAAGGTATTCAGCAAACATTGAATTACACACACACACACGCACCATTTGTTTGGCAATGTGTATGCACCACCAAATAGTTTTAGCTTGTATCCCTGTTACCTGAGGATGTGAGTGAGCAGCAGCATTTGAAGGACAAGGAAAGGGTAAGAGAAGCTCTCCCTCAGTGGAGGAGTCCACATGACACGGGTGCTCTGAAATTCACCACAAAAAATCAGACACCACAACACACACAGGCAGGAAGCAATACAACATACACTTTAGACCTTAACTAGTGTTACCTCCTTACCTCTCCATGGTTAAAGAAGAAGCATAACACTGTCACAACACCACCTATTCGGCTACCGCTGCAATGTAAGGACATGGGAGAGACATAAAGGAAGGAGGGGCAAGGAAAAGAGGGCTGTGTAAGCAGAAAGCTACATCTGAATTATGAAAATGACCTGATACACAGGCTGGCTTGATATCAAAATTAAAGGTTAAATCTACCTCAGATATGTCCCATAGATGAAGAAAAGACTCATCATTGCACCGTTTACAAGGAAGACAAAAGTGACATAAAAGGAAGCAGGATCCCCCATTCCTGAAAAATACAAACAAATCTTAACTACAACTAATCTTCAAAAGTCAAGATAAGAAATGCCTTTAGACAAGGTTCACTGTTCCTCTATCTGTTTCTATTTGGAAATCTGTGACTCTATAACTGACAGACTAAAAACAGATGGAAGATACATATACAGTAGCTACACATGTTCTGACTACTGAAGTGAATAGAAGCATTAAGTTGTACCTTCACAACTTTCCACTGCGTCAAGTCCTTCTCCTCTGTTGATGGACCAACACATCTTTGTTGGAATGCCAAAAAAATCCATAATCCCTGTATATGTTCTGTACCAGAAAGCTAAGAGCACCTATCATGGAAAAAGATATAAAGATGTTGACAGTGTAATAACATGCATATTCCTTACACTGCCCCAAGAATATGCATGATTATATAACACATAAAAAAAATATCCACACATCTCACCTCTGGGTACAAATTGAATCTTTTGAGGGTGTTTATAATCAACGGATATTCAGTAAGGCGGTCATTCATAATCATGTACAGGCCATTCAGGAAGGTGGGTGCCTCAATAATAGTCTTATAGTATGAATAGTACAGGCCCTGGATACAAAAAAAAAATGTACAAAGCTACATTACGAATTATTGTCACACATGCATTCAAGAGGTGGAATAAAAAAGCAGGTTATGCATATTCAGTATATGGTGCATATTAGTCAAGTCATAGTCAAGTCATATTTATTTATATAGCACACTTAAACGCAATGTTATTGACCCAAGGTGCTCAGAAATTAAATAAACAGTAATAAACACAAAAATAATGACATAAATGACAAAAAACAAAAATTAATAAATGAAAATACAAAATAATAATAATAATAATAATAATAATAATAATAAACAGATTATGATTGTAGATAAAAATAAACATATGGTTACTGAAACTACTACTACTATAGGCCTAGAGAAAGATGTACAGTAAAGTTAGATGCCAGTTAATATAATGAAGAAAAGAAATAGAAATAAGATTAAATAAAAAAAAAATACAAATAAAAAAACAAACAAGGGGAGAAATTAATGGACATTATAGGCCAAAGAAAATAGATGGGTCTTTAAAAACTACTGATGGTGGGACAGGACTTAATTTCTATAGGGAGATTATTCCAGAGTCTAGGGGCAGCAACAGAAAAAGCTCCATCACCTTTAGTTTTAAGGGTTGCCTTTGGGACTGATAGAAGAAGTTGTGAGGAAGACCTCAGTGGCTTAGAAGGACAGTAGGGACTTAAAAGGTCACAGATATACTGTGGTGCCATTCCATTTAGGGCTTTGAAAACAAAAAGTAAAACTTTAAAATGAATTCTGTAATTGACAGGTAACCAATGGAGTTGGGCCAGCACAGGACTTATGTGCATATGTTTCTTTGTTCCAGTAAGAAGCCTAGCTGCTGCATTTTGGACTAATTGAAGTCTAGCAAGGGTAGATTGGTTCAGACCTAAATACAGAGAGTTACAATAGTCCAGCCTAGATGTAACAAAAGCATGAATTACAGTTTCTATGTTAGTATATTTAAGTTAGTATATGAGAGCCAGTAGCCTAGAAATCTAGACGCACCCTAGCGGCGGCAAATTAATTTGCTCAGCCTGTACGTCTAGTAGCAAACCATAGGAATTTCTATTGGCTGACGCCGTGGACGTCATCCAATCACAGCGCTCTATTTTGTTAGAGAGTCGTAAGGCGGGCTTAACAGGATGACGACAGTCCTACGACGGTGAAAAACAAGGAAGGTGGCTATGGCACCACAGCCAGGGCTTTAATTTAGCTATTTGTCTTAGTTGAAAAAAGCTTCCCTTAACCACACTACTGACTTGCTTATTGAAATTCAAAGAGGAATCTAGGAAAACACCTAGATTTCTGACCTCACTGTGGCAATTTACAGCCAGTGGCCCAAGTGCATTTCTTATCTTAGGGACAGAGCTGAGTGGACCAAAAATAATTGTCTCTGTTTTCTTTTCATTTAATTGTAAGAAATTTGCAGCCATCCAACTCTTTATGTCATTAAGGCAGTTAAACAGGCTTTCCAAGGTGCAGGAACTTTCGGCTGTTAATGCCAGATAAAATTGAGTCATCAGCATAGCAGTGATATTGAATGTTATGTTTGTTAAAAATGGAGCCAAGAGGCAGCATATATATGGAGAATAGCAGAGGGACTAAAATGGAACCCTGAGGGACACCACACTTGATAGGAGCAATGGACGAAGAGCAATCACCTAATCTTACAGAGATTGTTCTATCATTCAGATATGATGTGAACCATTTCAACACCACCCCTTGCAGACCAACTTCAACCTCCAGACGTTTTAACAGGATGCTATGGTCAATGGTATCAAAAGCAGCACTAAGGTGAATAAGTGCTAAGAGGGCACAAGAACCATTATCTACTGAGCAAAGAATATCATTTTGCACCTTAAGTAGAACAGATTCGGTGCTATGAAGTTTTCTAAAACCTGACTGAAATTTATCTAGGATGCTGAAAGCATTCAAATAAGAAGCGACCTGAGAGATATTACCATTTCGGTCCTAAATGCCATTTCCTTCTCCAGAGCAGACAGATGTGAAAAGTGTCTATCATTCTCAAAAAGATGTGTCAGATGATACCTAAAAGATATGAGATTAATACAATACATTCTAATGTCCGTTAGCTACTTAACACATGAGGTAATGTTTACTTTTACATAATCAACAAAATCACTGTTTCGATTGCTAGAGGTTAGCAAGTTGACTTTAGAGAGATACTTACCAGTGAATGAATCCGGCGACAATAGCTAAAAAAACCCACAAACAATGCTATTAATTGGGTGACGTTGGGGTGTGCATCTTGCTGCAAGATTTGCAATTTGTAACGTAACAGTGTCAGGAAATGTTAAATGCTCAATGATCAACTTAAGTAATATCAGGAATATCCAGCTAACGTTAACGTCAGAGTAAACTTTAGATTGTTACGATAATGTTATTATTAACTTACTTTAACCCCAACATGAGTTATCAGTTAACTATGGAGTTGACTTAATGTTAATACTGATAACGTTACATTTAGCTAACGTTAACTCTTACATGCCGCCTCTCAACGACAAAGTTAACGTTAGTCCATTCTGATTCTGGCTGTAACGTTACATGCCATGTCATCCAACAAAGCTAACGCAACATTCTATGCTAACTAGTGCTTCCTTTGCGTTTTGAATGAAGTGTTTGCTAGCAGCTATCTAGCTAGCTAACGTTAGTTAGCTGATAGCTAAAATCACTTACCAAGGACCAGGGTGATTCCAATTTTCATGAAAGCTGATGGACCCAGGCCCGTTTTGTTTCTGATGAAAGCGAATCCTGGAAACATTCCGCCTTTGTACTGAAGCAAATTAAAGCCAGCACTGCCTTTCCCATCCTTTCCTGAGCGTCTACTTTTTCCAGTGGCATGTGAAGGCGACACAAACGGACTCCGATCTTTGCCATTGCTTTGTGGCGTTTGATCCTTTGCATTCTGTCTTCTTGTTTTTGCTACCATGCTGGCATCAGTGATTCGCTAAGATTCTGCAAGCAAAATTCTGTCTGTATTTTGACAAATGTGGTAGGTTATATCTACACTGTTGTAAAGTGGTGTTATGATCCTCCCATAAGTTAACGTTACAGCAACAGCCTCCTGATCATCGCCACCAACTGGAGGAATAAAAAAAATGCGTTAGTGCCAGTCACCATAGCAACCCTGGTAACGCTAACCTCCTAACTTAAAAGAAGTGAGGATAACTAGGCTATAGTGTGTATCCTACGTTGTAGGTCCACTGAATATTCGACCACACTGTTTTTTTCTTTCTTTCTTGTTAGGCTACTGCCGTTTTCTTACTGAGTCGATGAAAGCCACCGCCTCACTTGCACACTACAATATAAACAAACGGAGGTAATTTCATCTTGATTAGAGACAACCAAAGATTCTAGACCGCTGTAAGATCTTTGAAGACAAGGATATAATGTAGTATCAATGGAATGGATTTCGGATGGAATGTCATATCCTTCCATGGGCGTAGATTTAGGGTGGGACGCTAAGGACTAGTCCTAATCAAAATTTTAAGATGACAAAATTGTCCCCACCAATATTTTAGCGAACTTATTTGTACTGCTGATCAGCCAGCACGACAATACAAGAAACGTCAGGGTTATCTGACACGCAGGCTACACGCATGGAGAATGCCAATGCAGGCTACTTTGCAGTGGCATGCAGTCAAGCGAGCAGGTGTGTCAACGACAACGGTAAGTTACCAGGGCTGCCTGCCAATACATACCCCATAAAAGGCCAAAGTAAAACATTTTGATATTGAATTTGACCGACAGAGCTTTCAATTCGGCAGCCGTGGCCTAGGCTATACTGGTTAGCGCTTCGGACTTGTAACCGGAGGATTGCCGATTCGAACCCCGACCCCTCATTGCTACCCAAGCGCTGCTGTTGTTGCAGGCAGCTCACTGCGCCGGGATTAGTGTGTGCTTCACCTCACTGTGTGCTGAGTGTTTCACTAATTCACGGATTGGGATAAATGCAGAGATTAAAATATACGTATACTTACAATTAACCACATTATAATCAATAGGCCAAAATCATAATTGTGTATCTGTGCCGAATTTCGTAATTCAAGTCCAGTGTTGAACTGAATAAGAAAATCATAAGGCTGTATATCTTGAACTTCCAGTATGTGAGAAACTTGACTTGCCTTAATATCTCCAACCTCAAGTATGCAGCTAATAAGGAAATATAATTGTTATTTAATTAAACAAGGTGAACTTCTCCCCACTGTGCAATGCAGAAAAGGATGCTACAAGGAAGGGAATTCAAACACACTCAACACCTTACCATCTATTGATGTCATTGTGGTTCATTGAGATATCTGACATTTTTTCTGTTAATTGGCTTGGATACAAAAGGACATTGTTGCCTTTGTCGGTGTCCTTATGTGAACTTGCACAGGTAACCTTGCTCATCTTTACTTGCGTACGACTTCACACCAGTGCTTCAGGGCAGCCGTGGCCTACTGGTTAGCGCTTCGGACTTGTGACCGGAGGGTTGCCGGTTCAAACCCCAATCAGTTGGCACGGCTGAAGTGCCCTTGAGCAAGGCACCTAACCCCTCACTGCTCCCTGAGCGCCGCTGTTGTTGCAGGCAGCTTACTGCGCCGTGATTAGTGGGTACCTCACTGTGTGCTGAGTGTATTTCACTAATTCACAGATTGGGATAAATGCAGAGACCAAATTTCCCTCACAGGATCAAAAGAGTATTTATACTTATACTTCAGACCAGAGCTGATGCTTAAGCAAAGGCCGTCACTGAAAAGCTGTGAATGTCGTTGAACACAGCTGTTCTCACATTAGCTGATTGCGATAAACATTAACCATTGTTGCCTAATTACCAATTATTCATCAAGTAGTAACTTTTTTTAGTGTTTTTCACATAGTATTTTGCAGTATTTTTAAAATACAAAAATACACACCAATAAAGTATTTTGATACAAAATACAGAGCCATTTCCTTCAACCCAATAAAATAAAAATTACAAAATACTATTTTGCATTTGAAATACATATTACATGTTTCAGAAATCTTGACATGTCTAAGTTTTGGGTTGCAATATACAGGTAGTGGGCTCTCTGTTAATTTTAATGAGTATGCCTAAGCCTAAAGTTACAGCATTTCTATCACAATTGACCAGACTTTGACCTTTGGTCTGCTTTTAACAAAATTCTGGCTATGATTGTTCCTTGTATTGCATCATGTGGTGGAGAGAGTGAACAGCACCAAATTCCTGGGGGTGCACATCAGTGAAGACCTCTCCTGGACCACCAACACTGCATCACTGGCGAAGAAAGCTCAGCGCCGCCTGTACTTCCTGCGGAAACTCAGGCGAGCAAGTGCTCCACCAGCCATCATGACCACATTCTACCGAGGCACCATTGAGAGCATCCTCTCCAGCTGTATCGCTGTGTGGGGCGGAAGCTGCACTGAATACAACAGGAAAGCCCTGCAGCGCATAGTGAACACAGCTGGAAGGATTATTAGTGCTTCTCTCCCCTCCCTGAAGGACATTTACACCTCCCACCTCACCCGCAAGGCGACCAAAATTGTGAGTGATGCAAGTCACCCCGCTCACAATTTGTTTGATCTACTGCCCTCTGGGAAGAGGTACAGAAGCCTGCGCTCCCGCACCACCAGACTCACCAACAGCTTCATACACCAGGCTGTTAGGATCCTGAACTCTCTCCCCCCTCTCCCCCCTCCACCCTCAGCTACATAACATCCTGGACTTTTAGACCCAAAATGGCTGCCTTGCACTACTCCACTTGCACTACTCCACTTGTACACTTGCACACTTGCAACTTGTTGTTGTTGTCCTGTTGTCCTGAACACTTCTGAACACACTTCTGCTGCTCTTACATAACTTGCACCACTATGCCACTTGCATACTTAGGTCAAACAAAACTACCTCAGCCATTTATTGGCCTGACTTTTGCACTATTATATTGACTGTCTACTGTATACACAATTGCACAATTTCTACCAAATTTTGCTGCTCTTATTTCTTCATTGTATGTGCCTTCTTATTTTTACTTTTTATATTGTTTACTTGAATGTTATGTTTGTCTGTGGACCTAATTGATAAAATATGTCTTGTCTCCACCGTGGGATAGTAGGAAACGCAATTTCAATCTCTTTGTATGTCTTGACATGTGAAGAAACTGACAATAAAGCAGACTTTGACTTTGACTTTGACTTTGATCATGAGCCATCACTGTGCCTATTGCATTCTACTGTTGTTAGCCTTAAGCCTAGCTCAGTCATTATGTTATACCACATCACCCACCATTAGAAGTGCAATGAGCTGCATTGAGCATAATAAACTGCATTTAGAATTCCAAATTCATATTTTTAGATATTTTGGTGAAAGTAACTAAAAAGTAATACAATAGTAGTGTAATGCCTTACAATTCAGATACATATTATAATGTAACAAATTATTTTGAAATGACAGTAATGAGTAATACATAATACGATTTTGAAGTAACTTGCCCAACACTGATGACAACCATCACTTTCTATGTATGTCTGTGTTTGTGTGTGTGTGTGTGTGTGTGTGTGTGTGTGTGTGTGTGGAGGGTCAATCAAATTCTATGATTGCCACTGATGTGAATGATCTCACAAATCACACAAACCAAATCAAGTTTTAAAAAAATCGCAAAAGTATCAAAATTGAGATTCTTCATTTAGTATTGGTATTGAAACACTAATGTTGGTATTGTGACAACAGGAGTTGGGGATGTGTCCCCACCAAAGCTGAGACCAAACCTACGCCCTTGTATTCTTCTATCAGTCTTTTGGACGGGTAGGCTAGGCCTATATTTTTTACAGTCTATGTGCCTATAACTTGTGCCCATAATGGTTATTACAGTAGGCGTGCCGTGCAGGTCATCTTTTTATGATCAATATTCAATGAAGCCTAGGCCTTAGCTCTAGCTTCTCTACAGTCAGGGTTTTCACAAATACACACACATACACACACACACACACACACACATAGGCCTACAATCACGCAGTGACCGTATTCTAAATAAATGGCAGTTCGTTATTCCCACATTGATTTTAACAAATTATGTAGAATGGCCTGTTGTCATGTATGAAGTGACTGAGTGACATGTTCGTGAAACTTCTCCATTGATTGCCAGAAGGTGTCACTGTGGGTTTTAAAATGGTAAGGTGTCGCATTGGCAACAACTCCAAATCTAAACATGGAAGAGGGCACCACTAGGCAACTTGAGTGTTTAGTGCCTTTCTAAAGAAAGGAAGGCCTAGCCTAGCCTATATCAGAACCAAGAAATTTAAAATCAGACAGGCTATAGCACTTTTATATACAACGCAGTTGACCAAAGTGCTGCACATTAAGAAAAACAAAAACTGACAGACTTGTTTACTATTATTGTCAAGCATGGACACAGTTGAGCATCTAAAATAAAAAAACAAATAATCTGTGGATGTCCATCTTCAAGATGGCTTCAAAAGTGTAGACAAAATTAGTTGTAGCTTAAAGTTTTCTTTTCATGAATTAATTATTGCTATATATATATATGAGTTGCATTGGGTTTTTTTTAGTTTTTTTTTTTAATCAGGGCAGCAGTTTTCAGATTACATTATGTGCTTACATAATTGCAAAACAGGTTCTCGACTGTTGTAGAAAGAAATGACTGATCTTCAATGCAATACTGTATCTACATTGCCCATTATCAGTAACCATTCATCCAATGTTCCAAAGGCACATTCTGTTTACTAATCTGATATTATTTTAAAAGGCGAACTGAGAAATCATTGGAGAACCCTTTTGCAATTATAAAAAAACAAAACAACAATGCAACTCATCTCAGCTGGTATTCTGTCTATTAATGGAGTGGAATGTAAATTAGTGACCCCCATCATCACATACCCATCACCATACCTAGAGATTGGCATGGGTGTTATTTCAGTTAGCCTATTAGCTGGTTTGATTTGCATTGAGCTCAATGAGCATCAAACCAGCTAATAGGCTAACTGAAATAACACCCATGCCAATCTCTAGGTATGGTGAAGGGTATGTGATAATGTGGGGCTATTTTAATTCCAAAGGCCAAGGTAACTTTATCAGGATGCACAGTATTCTGGATCCATGAAATAACTGGCCTTTAAAAATAAAAATCTGCCTGTCTCTATGGGAATTTAACATAGGGGTGGGAATACTTATGACCCCTGTATTTTAAGGAAGAACATTTATTTATTTATGATACATTATTCATTCACTTAGAAAATTGGTGTCCTTAAAGGTTAGATATTTCCTAATTTTTCACTTAAGGCATTAAGATCAATTTCCAAAAGATGATTTTATATTCCTCTTTTCAGTCAACTTTAGCATGGGTGCCAATACTTTTGGCCATCACTGTATGTATGTATGTATGTAGGCCTATGTTTGATAACTTAAAAATCTCATTAATACAATTGTTAGTGACTGTTTTTTCAGATGTCTCAACTTAAGATTACTTTTTTTGGGACCCCATATTTTGCTGTCTATTTGTGTCTGCTAAGATTTCATGCTAGCTTTCAATGCTAACATCCTCAACTTGTGATTTATGCATTCGTTTTATTCCAGTGTCATATTCCACTCACCATAAGTTGACTAAAAGGTTGCTCAATTTACTCCACTCTCTCCTATTAGGCTATGTTTCTGTTTCCAAGTCATAATAATTGAATGGCGATGTAAGTTGCTGATGGAGAGTTAAGTCATCTAGTTCTGTGTTGTTCAGCTCAGGATGGACCAACAAAATGGTTAGCCCTATTTCTGTGGGTACATGTACAGTGCTGCTGTGCTGTGGGGTGGCATTAAAAAAAGAGAGAAGCATGGGATAGATGCCCTGATCTCATCTGTTTGAGTTGGACAGAGCAACAGAGTTCAGGGCAGTGGTGGTGACATCATGACACCTTCTCACCATCTCCCCAAACAAACAGCTAGGCACCAAGAGCACTTTTTCCTAGCAGTGCTTCAAGATGAGCACAGCGCTTGTTTGTTTTCCCTTGTCTTCTTCACTGTGCGGATTCTGGGACCAGAGAATGGCCTGCGTTCGCCAGGGAAATATCAGCAAGAGAGCCAATGGACACAGAGGACTCCGCATGAGAAAAGACACTTATCCACGAGGAGAGAAATATTTTTTTTAAAGGCTAGTCTACAGTACGCCGTAAATTAACAAATTTCTGTGGTTGCATACATTGAAATTGTACCTGTGATAGAGAGGTTGGTGACTAGTAAAACAGGACGATGTGGGTACTGGGGGGGATGGGAAGCTTCCCCCCATAAATATGTGATGGGCCTATGATAATTGGTTAGTAGGTATGCTTTCGTCTTTTTAAGTGTCCTGATTGGTTTGTACAGAGGTCTAGTGACTGACACCAGCACAGACTTTTTTTTTTAGTCACACATATAGTAAAGCGTTGCATGAA
Organism: Alosa sapidissima; assembly: GCF_018492685.1. Taxonomy (NCBI): domain Eukaryota; kingdom Metazoa; phylum Chordata; class Actinopteri; order Clupeiformes; family Clupeidae; genus Alosa; species Alosa sapidissima. The sequence continues at coordinate 6,925,357 of NC_055966.1, forward strand.
TATTTGAAATATTATCGCTGACAGGAACTTTAATACATTCCAATGCCATTACATTTAAGCCCCATGTGAATCATTTGCAGTAATATATTTGTATGGTGATGCAATGGAAAAAAGACAGTAATACTTTTCGGTATGAGGACAGCAATATTACAAAATCTTGACTTCCCCTTTCCTCTCCCCGATGCCAGTGTTGCCTCTGTGGTGAGATTGTTGCTTCATGTGGCCAGGCTTCCAGTAGGTACCCCTGCCTGCACCCCACCCAACATGGTGTGTCTGTGGCCAAGACCTTCACGCTACGTATATCATCTGAGATTATTCTGGTCTGAGAATGCCAAGCTTTCAACATGGCCGTGTCCACAGTTCTCCTGCCAAGCTCATTGTGGCTCATGCTGTTTTTTTTTTCTGGCATGTGACGGATTCATGGAAGCTCGACTTAGACCTAAATACAATAACCAGGATTGGGAGGCCAATCAAGAACAGAAAGTTTTTGTGGAGCTGCTGTCGAAAACGGCCCTTGCTGTTAGCTCAGCTTGTGAGCACACTGAGAGAATTTGTTTTCTGAGCAAACACGGCGAAGATCTCTGGCCTGTTTGGAGGGGAGGGGTAGGGTGGGGGTGGCAAGGGCGAGCTGGACCATCAGCTGATGACACCTCCCGTCCAGGAGGCCGTGTTGCAAACCGCAGCGTCGTAATGAAAGCCAGCGGGCAGATGTGTCCCGTCCCAGTCTCCCACAGCGACCTTCGAGGCGAAAACGCTTTTGGGGTAACTGTGGCTTTGGGTCTGTGTCCATGTCGTCCACTGTGTCTTCAAAAATGCAATCCCTGATGCCATATCCCTCACAAAGCAAAATAGCTCCTATGGGAATATATTGTTATAGTCCAGTAACTTAGTTATATTACAGGAAGGAGGTGGGCTTAGCCATGGATTTCTGATAGTGATTTGCATGATTTGTAACTAGATGACATTGACAAGGTCTTAAAATATACATGTGTCATCAGGAGCAGAACTTTGATGATAGCATGAAAAGAGAAAAAGGGTGAAAGCAATGCAGCCAGGCGATAAAATGATGTGAATAGATTGTGGATTATCCCAGCCGGCAGACACATGGATAGAGGCGCAGTCTGAAGTGTGAATCGTTCACCAGTGTTTATGTAAAGAGCTTTCATTGAGCTGATGGTTTCCCAAGTCTCTGGACAAACATCAGCCAGATGGCCAAAGGAACTGTGGCAGGCCAAACCACATCTGGGGAGAGCTGGTGCCAATGAAACCATGGGACAGTGGGAAGACATCTGAAACATTGCCTGTGTGTGTGTTTGTGTGTCTTGACTTGGCATGGTTAGATTATTTGTTACTGGATTCAATATGAGCAAAATTGTGCCTACAGCATTTGGAAAATCCTCTGATAGGATCAAAAGTAAATATTTTTAATTATTCCATATTGTATCTGTTGTTTCTTTATTTGTGGATGTAAAACCTTTCCAGAAATATGACTTCTGAGAGATAGGGTTACATTTATGTGTGTGTGTGTATCTGTGTCTGTGTGTGGCTGCGTGTGGCATTTTGGAGTATTAATTATGCACCTACAGCTCCCCGGCACAGTGACATGTTTATTACTGGCAAGAAACACATGCTGTCAATGATCAGTTATTCTCCTGGCTACACTTATCTCAACATTACGGGCCATTAGTATTCTCTGGAAACCAATTCAATCAGGGACCCCCGGGCCCCGAGCTTGCTCATTTATCTCCAGAAACACGACATCAATCAGAATGAGGGACCCTCAGCTGTCAAGACAGGGTGTGTGTGTGTGTGTGAGTGTATGAGTGTGTGTCTATTTGTGTGTGTCGGTGTTGGTTGTAGGAGATGGGCAGTGGTCTAACATGATTCCCATTCACTTTCTCTGAACAGAGTTTGGAAGAAGTGCTTTGACAGCCATGCTTGAGTTGCAAAAAGTAATAAACTAATGCTCTTTTTGTCCTTCCAGGAACTTTAACCATTTGTTCAGCATTTGTTCATGAAAACAATTACAAAACATTTACACAGGCTAAAAGAAGCACTTTAATTAACTTGTTTGCCACTGAGCGTACTGTAAATGCAATTTTGCTGCTAGCCCATTATCAGAGGTTTGCAGGGCCAAATCAGAGGAGTGGCCGTAACAGGTGTGCTGTCCACTTCAGTTGGTGGATACAGAGCGACAATTAGCACACCTGCTATGGCTGACATTGTTTCATAGACCTTGGCTTAATCCTGTGGGCCGCTGGAGGATTACATTCTCTACCTCAGGCCACTCTCTAGAAAATTCTCTCCATGGCACAAGGCACCATCTCTTTGATAGCCCCACCTGCTGCCTGGCCATACAGATCGCTACAGGAGATAATAGGTAACCTTTCCTTAATCCTTCCCCCCAGGCTGAAGGCACGGTGTGATTACATGTGCCGCGCAAGGTTACTGGAAGCCTTATTTACATACAGACAGCCGAAGAAACCGAACCAAAAGTTACCTCCATTTAATGTGCCAGCTGTCTCGTGACCATGTGGTTTCTATTTGCTCAGAGCCCACGACGCACAAGAAAATCCTGTTACTCTCCGGGCGAGTGATGAATTTGTATCCGAGAGCCTGGGTGTCATCACTTATGCAGACTGAACGAAGAGACCGTCCCTATACGAGACCAAGTCAAATGGAGGCCCATGAGCTCAGCTCTGTGATACGAGTTCAATCTGTCAATATCCATTCTGTTGCGCTTTCCTCACTATTATGACACATGTTGAGACTCGGCATAATTTCCTAATTGCTCGGAATCATGAAACAGTCGTCGGGCGGGAGGAGGCAGGGCACGCTGTGAAAGTAAAGGGAGGGGAAAAAAGGAGAAAGGAAAAAAGAAGAAAAATTGACACAGAGGAGAGGACATGATGAGCCTAATCCCGTGTAGAAAGATTGTTTCCTTTGGCGCTGGGCTGTGATTTCCGGCCCTGTGATCATCTCTTCCATATGATTAAGCCGATGTGCAGAGCATGCAGTCATATGACGGGCTTACGGCCGCTGGCCTCGAGCGAAGCAGCGGCCATCGGGGTGGGGGGTGTGTGAGCCAGGCGAGAAGTGAACTGCGACGGCCAGGCCGATTACCGAGAAGAGCAATGGGCGAAGAACTTCCCATCATTTAGCAGGCAGTGTTAGCGTTGGCCTGGCACCCCCAACCCCCCTTCCCTCTCCAAGCCTGATGTTTCTGTCAACAACACATGACAATGTATTTGTTGATACTGCATTGGACTACCACACTCATACTATACGTGAATGCACACACACCCTGAGACACAAGCCCACACACACACACGCACGCACGCAGACACACACACACACACACACTCATGTTGATTTTTAAATGGCCCAGACACACACAAACATATGCGGTCTGAAGCTGGTCCGGACAGCTGAGCCATGCTGAGTCTGTAATGTAATTATACCAATATGATGACCTCTCTTTCAGACCAACACAAAGAGCGAGAGGCCCTCTTTCAGAACACCACAGCTGGTCCCCTGCTCGGCCTAATGGAGAAGTGGCAGTGCCGAGTCCCCTGTCCTCTCGGTCTCTCCGTCCAGCCAGGAGGCAGAAGTCACTTTCACAGAGGCTGCCGCTCATGGTCAGAAGGCAGAAAGTAGGCCAAGCGAAGTCGGGAAATCCACCACTATGATGTCTTACTGTATGCCTTACCTCCTGAGTGTGTGTGTGTGTGTGTGTGTGTGAGGATTAAGGATTGCACATGGAGCTAGTGTTGTGTCCTCTGTGGGCCAAAAATTACTTTGGACTGATTGAATGAATGGAATGAGAGTAGAGCATTGCTGCCCTGGCAGATGATTCTGGCACATTGGGATTTTTCCCCTCTGTCTGCCGTGGACAGTCTATCCTGAGTTATTCACCAGCCGTGCCGACTGCCTAATTACGAGAAATATTTCCCTTAAGCCTCTTACTGACAGATATACCCGATTGACTATTGAGAGCGATGTGGAAAGCCAATTACTTAAATTAAGGTGGAGGCCCATGGACGGTCTCAGGCCCCGTGGTGTATGACTTCTTCAGACTGGCTTACACACTTGAGGAGATTCCCTGTCGCTTGTCAACACCCAAACGTTTTAATCTTTCCTGCCTCTGTGCGCATTAAAAGATTATGAGCTTTCTGCATGGCTTCCCGGCACACAGACCCCTGTTTTCCAGCCGCCAGAGCACATGGAGGGGCCTGGAGAGGTACAGAGGGCAGCAGGAGAGGAGAGAGGGAGAGAGGGAGGAGAGAGGGGGGAGAAGGAGGGAGAGGGGGGGGGGGGGGGTGGCAGGAGGGAGAAATAGAAGGATTCACTGAGATACACTCTTTTTATGAAGTGGCAGCATTACTAATAGATTTTCATGCATGTACTTCAATATATCCTTTATACTGTAGTCCTTTTTTAAAAGTTTTATTTTAAAGCATTGATGAGCACGAACTTTAGTCTTGACTAATCTTGAAAACAGCCTTTTCTTGTTTGCACTGATCACATGTGAAAAATGTAAGAATGTATACTTTTCTCTTCAGGCTGGAGTGTGCTTCTTTCAGATGCACCACTTCAAGGGGTGGAAAAAAGCTATGCCCACTAAAAAAAAAAAAAAAACCTCTAGTGGGGAGTATGTGCGTGTCTCTGTTATAACAACATGGATGCAGAGGAATGTTAGCCAGGCCTGTTTGCACCTTGATCTCCCATGATTCCCGGCTGCATCTGACAGTGGCCCCGCTTGTTGGTGCGGCCCCAGCACAGCACAGCACCGCTGGTGGGGCATGCAGGGCCGGAGAGCAGGTTTGTATTAACACTCCTCTCCTCACAGGTACCAGGCAGGAGAGTAATAGCCTCTTTCAACACCTTAGCGGCCCGGCGTGCCGCAGTAATCTTTCAGCGACTTGGCTCCCCGCTAACAGCGCTGCACAGAGTGCCTCCTTTCAATTAGCAGTTTATTATTGCAGAGGCCCCCGGTGCTAGGCGCTGATAGCTACATGCCAATACTGCTACTGACACCTCCAGGGTTAGCCTGCAGGGGGGCAGGGGGGGGGGGGGGGGGGTCTGCCACGGGATGGGGGTCAGTGCTTGGACTGACACCTCTCAGTCAAACCATCAGGAGGAGAGGAAAAGAAGAGAGCATGAGTATGTGCGTTTGCTAGGTTAAGATTAAAGTCTTTCTCTGAATGTAAACTAGGTGTTAAGGAACTACAGTAGAATGTCAACTTACAAAGCAGGTGCAGTTTTGGGGAGCGTCCCTCTCATGCAGTGGTGAATATCAGTCTGACAGAGGACTTTCTAAATGGGCAGAGGTGAAAGAGAAGTCTCTATTCCAGCACTCTCTCTCTCTCTCTCTCTCTCTCTCTCACACACACACACACACACACACACACACAAACACACACACACACACACACACACATGCACGCAGGCACATTAGTGCTCCTCTCCCTCCGACCCTCCAGACCACGGGCAGCTATCTGCCAATGCGCTTGTAGAGATATTGTTAGCATTCCATTTGCCATTTACATTTTCTCTGCTTGACATAATTGAAGAATGGATGCTCTTATGAAAATTAAACTTGCGGTCCTCCTGGGCTACTGTAACCCTGTTAAAATGTAATGAGATTCTTTATGCGTCTTCTCGTGATTTTTTATTAAATAGAATATCAGTATGACTAATTCCCCCAGCCTAAATGCAGACTGGGACACGGCATTATTGATAGGGCAGTACATAAGTGGTCTGCCGTCCCCAGCCTCTAATGGTCTAATAATGGATTATACCAGTATCAGTGGGCCTGTGGCTTGCTGTGCTTATTGTCGTTATTGAAAACACCTGGGTGGACCATTCATCAAGGTTAAATCAAGAGGGCCCATTTGTTCATTAGCCTGTCACTAAACATCTTTATTTAGTTTGGTCTGTCCAGAGAAGGAGCCGCCGTGCTGGAGGAATCCTGAGTGGAGAGGAGGCATGCGCCACCCCCCTCTCCCCCGCATGCCCAAAAAAGGGTGGAGGAGGAGAGGGGAGGGGAGGTGGGGTAGGGTGGGGTAGTCTGTGGGGGACAGCTACCCCCCGGAGTCAGTCTGCTAAACGGTGTCATTTTGGACGAATGATAAAGAGAAACGGATTATCATTGTTCCCGGAACTGGAGCAGTTTCTGGGCGTAGGTATTCACCACACAGATTTATCATAGCAGCCGACTGCCCGACAGCGAGTGAAAAATTATCCTTGTTTTCAGCTTCTCAGCTTTATTGTTTTTTTTGTTGTTTTTTTTTTACTTTAAGAGAGCGCATTCTTCATGCTTTCTCTTTTTAATCAAAAAGTAAAACTGAAAAAAAAAAAATGGGGTTGAATCACTTCCATGAGCTAATCTTTAAAAGAACGACACACATTTAGAACATTTAAAAACAAATTGAAAGCACTTCCACAAATTAAATGTTAATGCGATCTCAGAATGCCACTGATAAAAGAATGGTTTTATTAATTATGATAAATTATGAAATCCACACACCCAAGTGAGTTTAGCCAAAGAGATAGTTGGCCTGCTTTAGAAACATCTATTAAGATGAAAATCAATACTCTTCCCAAATCTGAAGATTAATATCGAAGAGAGTCTAAAACGGAACATAAAGGCGTAAAATATTACAGCACTTAATGCATCATTAAGAAAATTGTTTTCTTAAAGGGTGCTATTAAATAAAGGTTTTAGGGTAAAGTCAAATGATAAAATAATAATAATGATCTTATCGTCTACCAGTCTGTCTTGTGAACTTATTGTGCTATATCGTATAGGATGAATTGGAAACAGTACACAATGCATCTGAAAACACACACCAAATGTTAGTTGGAAGGTAATCTTGGCTCCTGCATCGTATGAGAGATTGGGAGACTGCACTGTTTGCAAGGTATTTCATGAAGTGTTCACGTGGTTCTCAGTCCCATTTTCTGCAGTGATTACTGAGATGGAACACAACAAAATTAGTGAGGGGGAATCGATGGAGCGTGGCCTAAGTCTGCGGATGATGGGGACACGAGGGTGGGTGACGTCGGAGTGAGATGTTAATGACCTTGAACAAGGGGCTCCAGCCTAACAGCAACCCCCCCTCTTCCTCTCTCTCACATTCTCTCTGTCTCTAAGAACATGATGAATTCAGTTAGCCTTCCCACCTCTCTGACTCGCTCTCTGTCTGTCTGCCTGGCTGTTCCCTACACACACACACACACACACACACACACAAACACACACACACACACACACACACACACAGAAAGAGAGAGAGAGAAACAGACAGACAGACAGACAGAGAGAGAGAGAGAATCTGACATGCACACTCCAAAAGGAACCAGCCATTGTAACCGACTCTATATAGATACAGCAGCCACCATCTCTCTAATTTATTTACAAAAGTTTGCTGTTACTCACAACTCAATAATAATATTACACTGTGCTCAGAAGTATTGTTCACATACTATACAGATACTCTACTACTCTACTCTACTCTACACTACTCTACTCAACTTTACTCTAAAATAGCATACTGTATGTATCTACTGTATATGTAGCTCTAGGGATTTTATAGATAGTATATTTTCAAATTTGGACAATATCATCATGGAGAAGGCTTCAGAGGTCAAGTGTCCACATACCATAATAGAAACCTTTTATTTGTTCCACTGGCAGTCGATGCAAATCACTAAAGCCACCACACTGTAAAAGAACCCCCCACAAAAACAAACAGTGAGGGCCTGTGTGCTCTCCCTCCCTCCGCCTGTGGATGCGTTGGGATGCCAGTGGCCGTATCGCCGTCTCTGCCTCCGGGCCTTGCCAGCGGCCTCCTGGCAAGAGTTCCAGGGGCGCCCATTCAAGAGGCTCCAGCCGCGTGTTTATGCTGAGTTGCCCTGCCCTTGCGTGGCGCGGGCTCAATGCCGTTACCGGATAATGCCCGGCCTTTGATGACAGACTATTCTGCTCCCCGGCCCCTGTCTCTCCCCGGAGCACAGGCGAGGAACTTCAACGCGGCATTGTCCGCCTCGTTCCGAGATGGCAGGCGAAGCCTCCATTGTGCGGCTGGTCGCTGACTGAAGGCTGCGTGGCCCTCGGCGAAGAGACAAAGACGCGACAATAGCATCGGCTGGTCAACACTGCCAGTGAAGCCTGCAGGGCGAAGATTTAAACGACGGGTTCAGGGGGCGCCATTGCTCGCTAACTATGCGGATCAAATAATATACACACCTAGGGCACAGTTAGCGGAAACACCCACATTAGATGGTGAGGGAGCGCGGTGTTGACTAATTCATGCCCTGGCCCGTGCAGCGCTGCCAGACAGGGACACAGCAGGGATTCATGGGACTGTGGAGGTCCTCCGAGCCATATTTCTCTCAGAGCGGCAGGGCGGGGGTGTACACGGACCTCAGCCGTCTTTCAGTGGGGTGGGCCCGGGCCTTGGCACACAGACCAAAGACAAATAAACACACACAGCTGGACCAGTGGCTTTATATACTCAGTCTCTCAGACTATCACACGTGAAAACACACACACCCTCTCAGGCTCTCTCTCTCTCTCTCTCTCTCTCTCTCTCTCTCTCTCTCTCTCACACACACACACACACACACACACACATACCCATACACCTACACAAACATGCATAAACTTTCTCACAATTACAAGTGCAAGTATTATCTTATGTACTTGAATGTACTGTACTGAAACTCACACAGACACACACACACACACACACACACACTGTAGCTGTAGTCCTTATCTCTTTTTCACGGTTCTCTCATTTCCCACTCTCACCTAAAGCCATCAGGCGTCCACTCCCAGGTACAGGTACATTGTAGACCACTGACATCTCGCATCTGTGCCAGCCATCCTCTTAAGAATCATCTCATGCTTCAACCAAAATTACAGAACAGCAGCTGAGCTTCTTTGCATGCCAGTGCTCCAAGAGCTATACCTAACCAGATTGCTTTCTAGTTCTCCAGCATGATATTCAAAGTTTGAACATTGGCTTCTGAAAGCACTTCCTGCATGTAGTAACAGGCTTCGGACTGTAGGAGGCATTTCTGCATAGACAGGAGTCAAATACAGTAATAAGCCTGAGCCTGTCCACAATATGGCAACTGAATAAAAAAAGTATCATACAATTACGGAAGAGGACATACACATGAATTGCATGTTAAAGTACTGAAAAAATCTATAAAATGTTGTAATGGAATAATAAATGTGTAATTACATAATTATAACACTAAATGCATAGTAATAATAGCTGAATAGCTATAGTAATACATAGCTGAATGTGTATTGTCAAAAGAGAACTAAATAAAAGAAATAAAAGTGCATTGAAAAATGTTCATGGCAATCTCAGTGTTGCATATCAATGATGAGGATTTCTCTCTACTGTAGCTGAAAATGTAATGAATGGCTGAGCTCAATTTAATTAAGCCATAGGGTAATCATCGCAAGCGCTTCTTCACATTTTTCTTTTTGGCCCAAACGGGCTCCTGTTTGCTGTCAACAAATTTGTGGAGTTTAATTGGCCAGGCGGGCAGGCTGTGGTGATGAGTGTTGCGTGGGGCTCTGCTCAGCGCTGGCCGGCTGACTCACACGGGCTGGAGATTAGAGCGGGGCTTCGGTAGGCGCTTGCCCCCGCCTTGGGCCTCTCCTACTGGGGCGGGGGTCAAGGGGAGAGCCTGGGGGTCAGGATAGCCATTCCACTGGACACAACCCTGTTTGTTTTCCTTTGCCGAGTTGTCGGGGACAACGAACAGCGGTTGGTTGTGTCCTTTGGCAATGGTGCATAAACAGCATCGGTCAGTGTGTGTCATGACTGGGACAAGTGTGCGTACTGTATCTGTGTGAGAGAGACAGAGAGAATGAGAGAGAGAGAGAGAGAGAGAGAGAGAGTAACAACACAGAGAGAATGATTAGACATTTTTAAACCAAGATATCAGAGAGCATGATTAGACATTTTTTAAACCAAAATATCAGAGCGCATGATAAGACATTTTAAACCAAAATATTACATCATACCAATATATTCAAAATTGGTTGGTGATTTAAATGGCAATGGCAGAGAACCAAATGGTTGGGTGGGTGGGTTTTAAACAGGTTGATGTCACTATCATACCCACATTTTATTAAAAACATAAAGTGATGAGACTGTTTTTGGAGGTGTTTGAGAGTAGTTAAAGGAATCAGGTGTAAACATCAGAATTGTAAACATATATGACTAATTTATATTTATGTCATTTACATGGTCAGTATAGAAAAAAAAAACATTAGTCTGAGATACTCCTCTGCAGATTAACAACACAAATTCTGGTGGTTCAGCAAATGCAGAGGCTGATTGTGTTCTAAGTTCTTTTGTTGTTTATTTATTAGGCCATAAAAGTATTTTTTAAACTCAAAGTAATTACTGTTATATATCAACGTAATAATGCAATTAAAAAAGGAATTGCTAACATTTTATTTTTTCGAATATATTTCATGTAAAAGAAAATGTTAGAAATTCCTTTTTAATTGCATCATTACATTGATATATAACAGTTATTATTTTAAGTTTAAAAAATACTTCTCTTATAATAGATAAGCAACAAAAGAACATAGAACACAATCAGCCTCTGTATTTGCTGAACCACCGGAATTTGTGTTCATCATACACTCAGTCTTCTTTAATTGTTGTGATGGTTTTCTTTGAAACAACTTAGCCAACCAGAAAGGGAAATTGCATGGAGAAAATAATCAGATTACCATGTGATTCTGATTTAATCTCTTCCTGTTTGGAAGATTGCAGACAAAACAGTTTTCCTTTAGTGCCGTTTGACTGGCCGGGCTCTGTCGCGCCACGTCACAAGCTCCCGAATCTCTGGTAACTGGCAAAGACAACACGGGCGTGCGAGCGCAGTTCGGGCCAGGTAACCTGACAAGGGGGTCATGGCAGGCCGGGGGGCAGCGTTCTCTGCAGGTGGAGACGAGACGAGACAGGTGGCACATCCCATCTCGCACAGCCCCGCTGTCACACCAGAGACAGAACGGAGAGATATCACAGCCGCAGCTCAGGGAGAGAAAGAAAATGAGGGTGGGAGAAGAAGAAGAAGAAGAAGAAGAAAAACACATTTCAGCGCTCACGGAGCAGAACTAGGCTGGTCAGGATGGAAGGTGGACCGGGCAGGGGGAGGGGAGAGGGGACGTAATCACATTATCCAGGAAAACTTTTACTTATGGCTAATGGAATTCGTTTAAAATTGAACCGCCCTAGCATAAGCAGATTTGCATCGATCCAGATATGTATAGAGCCAAAGTTAGTCTATCTATTTTGTGAGGGAATTAAAAGCGGGTAAGCCTATAGAGCCAGACTGTATAATCCCATGTGAACAGATCAATACTAGCTGGCTCTCCCATGTGAAGATGTGTGTGCATGTGTGTGTTTGTGTATGTGTGTGTATGAGAGTGTGTGTGTGTGTGTGTGTGTGTATGTGTGATAAAGAGAGAGAGAGAGCAAGTGTGTACGTTTGTCCAGTGTATATTTTGCCAGCAAATTCTTCAGTGTGTGGGAATTGGCCATCTCCCGTGCTTACCTGCGTGTTGGGTGGCAGCCCGGCTCTTTTGTGGCTCTTTGGGGTTTTGCTCGGCTGTTAACACCACACAAATAAGCCTGCGCCGGCCTGCGTTTATTTAGTCTGACACTGGTGACATCCATCGTCTGCCCGGGCCCTGCGACAGGACAGCCCCGCCTGCCCTTGGGAAGAGCACAGCACCCCGGCCTGCCATCACGCTAAACCAACATCGCCCGGCCCATCGCTCGGCCCCCGGGACAGAGAGAGGGACAGAGGAGAGGAGGTCTGGCCTGGCATGGAGGAGGAGGAGGAGAAGTTGGAGTTCCATTTCTTCTTTTTTTATTTTCTACTATTTTCCAGCTACTGTGGTCTGGACATTGGAATCATCCCTAATAGCCTGGATGATGACCAAACTGAGCACTTTTCTGTTTGGGGGGTGTTAGCTGTTGTTGTCCATCTCCATCTTGCTACCCCCTTGTCACACACACACACACACTCCCTCATGCGATTACCATGTCATTTGCAAAAACGTGTGAAACGACCCCCATGGACTTACCATGTTAGGCACACAACACAAGAGGTGACCTCACCGTGGAGTCAACCCAACCCATTGTCATTCCATGGAGGCGACCCCCCCCCCCCCCCATCTCTCCCTATCAGCCTCATCACAAGCTCAGTGAAATCAACAGTGTCAGAGGACCCAGAGTGACATTGACCGCAGCCTGCGCGGGCCGAATCTGATGACTAAGAAGCCCAGCTATAAGATTAGCCTCCCGCCTCTTCTCCCCCTAAGTGCTACTCGCTACAAATAGGACCCTAAGAAGATAATAACCTTACAATTGCTTTTATAGGGATTGCGTTATTCTATTACAAGCCCATGAAAGAATTGTATCTCTCTCTCTCTCTCTCTCTCTCTTTTTCTCTCTCTCTCCCTCGTATTCAGGAGCTGCGGGCCAGCAGGTGCTCGGCCAGACCCCAACCTTTAGGAATATCACAGGGACATGCTGAATGTCAGGGGAATCTCTGCAGCAATAGGAGATAATGGACAGGATTAAAACAACACAATGTGGACCTTTATGACCAAACAAAGGCTCTGATTTTATTGGATTTCTGTGTGTTTTTCTTTTTTCTTTTTGCTGTTGGGAGTAGGTATAGCAAAATATTCATCAGTTGAGATCAAACATCTGAGTGAAATTTCAGGTGACATAAAACATGGCCGTGTTAGAAGAGATGATGTTTAAATGTCCCATGAAGAACTTGGGGAGGCTCTGAGCTGCACCCTTGTCTGAGTATAGAGAGGTCCCAGACTAGCAGTGGCATCACGCCCATGACAAGGGTGGGCACACACGCCAACATAATGAATGTGGCCTATAAATACATCAAATAATAAAGCAAAAATGTAAATACATGACTGTGGCTAAAACACCCTAACATTTCAGTCATGGACTGGAAAGGGTTGAGTTTTCATGCATAGGCTACATCTTGTCTCCTCAACACAGTCCGATCGCATCACAGAAGTTTAAAACTATATGAATGAAATTCATGGCCATAGCCCCAAACTTGAGCACTTCTGTAGTTGTTTGATCAATAATCTCTACATAGGGTCATTTTCACTGTCTCTAATGTAAATGTCAGACCAAGGCCTTTGTACAGTTCAGTTCTGGAGGCAGGCCATGGCTAGGGTATAGTTGCCCATGTACGTGACCATTTTGAAATCCCATGTTCTGCTGTTTTGAGCTTTTGAAACAGTGGCCGTCTGGGATAGCAGCTGAAGCTGGTGGAGCGCTGGACGCCCCCTGCTGCCCCACCCACCCACCCACCCTCTCCTGCGTGGCCTCCTCCCGCTAAACTCCGGCCTAATCCTGTTTGTGCTCCTTTACTGCAATTGAAGTAGAAAAGGCCCCTCTGAATTCCTTCTACTGCATCCCCTAAAAACATTACTCCTCCATATGACCAGGCAAACTCAGGCATTACTGGCTTACTAACTCGTTTACAGAAGGACGAGCATTTTAAAAAATCCTTCTGTGCAAGCAACTTAGTTTCTGAAGGTGTTTCAGATTTTCTGCAAGTGGACTCTTGTGTAAACCCCACTGACTATGCTGACTATATCGATATATGATATATGATATATGACTATAAGATATATACTCTTGCAGTGGCAAAACATTTCTTGAATGTTGTCACTGATATGCTGCTTCCAATTATACCCAATGAATGTTCCTTTGCCTGATTCCCAGGGCCAAATTATTAGACATAATAGAATTATTCAGTTATTCAACAACATTTTGGTTTCTCTATATTATTTTTGTGGGGGATTTGATTTAAAAATAGTCTAGGAAAGAAAAAGTACAATTTATATATTTCCATCATATTTCACATCAAAGTGCTGTGAGAGCTTTTATTTTGAAGCAAAACTGGGCAGCCAAAGGAACCATTATAACAGCAGCACTACCTGTAAGAGGATGGAGAGGTGCGTGCCGTGAATAATATCCACTGCCACTTCAAAGCACTGTTGTGTGTGTGTGTGAATGTGTGTGTGTGTTTAATTATGCCAACAGCTCTGGAGGTGTGTGTGTGAGAGAGAGAGGATTAATGGAGACCCGATCGAACCATTCACAGAGTTAACACCTCAGCACGGAAGACACCAGGCCTCTGCATCGGGCCAATCTGAATATGGTGACCCATCAGGTCGATAATCCTTTTAGCAGATCATCAATATCTGGTGCAGCAGTAAATATGTATCGATGATCAGAGCTGTGTGTTAGGGAGTTGAAAAACAATCAAATAGGAGGCATTCAGAGCATTCGGATACATACATACATACATACATACATACATACATTACTTGATTGTGGACAGGGTATATTTATCGAGATGTGCAAACAAGGCAAGGCATAGGAAGATAAACAGAAACAAAAAATGGCTAAGAAAGACAGCTTTAATTTAAAGTCACGGAGGAGTTTTTCCATGTGTAAACAGCTAACTGGAAATTACTTGTCAGGAGCACAAATCATGCAGCAGCACAACACTGACGGAGGTCTCAGCGAGTCCTCCAGGAACATTCTCACTGCTCAGGGCAATCTCATGCCCCTCCAGTCCTCTTCCTCAGTAGCTTTCCCTCTGCCTTGCTTTCCTACTGGACAATGGCAGGATGCCGGGGTGTTTCGAGAGAAAACACCTCCTGTGTCCGTGAGGAGGAGGAGGACCCCTGAGGGAGGTCTGGCCCTAGGGGGGCGGAGGGGTGGGATGGATCGGTGTCCGCAAGGCCTGCTATTTTTAGCGCCCTGGTGCGGGGAGGCCAGCAGGAGGAAGAAACAGTTGTATTTCACTCAAAATGCGCCCGGCGAGGCCTTTTTCAGGAAGACGCGGAGGAAGCTGGTCTGGCAGGAAGCCAGGAGGATCCAACTGGACGCTCACTCACCACGACGACACCTTAGGTGGCAGATGGCGAGGTCAGATGCCACTGAGGCAGCACTGGACACATACTGTGGATATGATGCTGTTATGGATGTATCAATTAATACTAGTTTTATGAGATGTATTGTGTGTGTGTGTGTGTGTGTGTGTGTGTGTAAAAAAGTTCTTACAGTGGAAATAGAGTCAGACCCATTCAAAGACGAAGTCAGAAACATTTTATGTTACTTTCACCTGAAAAGCTTTGACAAGCGTTGCCAAGTCTGAGGACACTGTGTATATTAGGTTGCTAAAGAAACTCTTCCAGCCCCAGAAGTGGGGATTAGTCTAAGCTAGCTTTCAGTCATTTGCAGCTTATCAAGGGGAACCCTTTTTCTGCCAGCTCCTTAGAAACACTTCAAACAACAAGGTCAGCTCTGGGGAGTCTCAAGCAGGCCTGGTTAGAAGACACTCTGAGCACACACACTTAAAAAATGCATCCAGGGAGACCCACGTAAACATGCACGCAAACACACACACACACACACACACACACACACACACACACACACACACACACAAACACAAACACACACACACACACACACACACACAATGTTGTGTGTGTGTGTTCTCTCGTTTTACACATTTCCACTTAACATTCTACATGTAAATTCAATTCCGTTCACATACACATTATATACATTAACATTATTATCTATATCCACATATACATTATGTTCTTTTCATTTCCCCTATAAAAGACTCTTTCAGTGGAGTTCCTTTACGGCATGTCAGTGCCATTGCGCCATCACACTGCCCCCCCTCCCTCCCTCCCCCTCTTCGCGAGTCACCACGTTTTCTCGCCTCCCCTCTAATGGCCTTAATTTAGCTAATGGAGCATTAATGGACCAACAGCCTGCCCGGCCAGTGGGCCACCCACCCCACGGAGTCTGGGCCACATCTGGGCCTGACCCGCCCCATGTCCAGCCTCTCTCTCTCTCTCTCTCTTCCTCTTCCTCTCTCTCTCTCTCTCGGTCCGGCGAAGCGACAGGGGAATAGACCTCTGCGCTCAGCACAAAGTCGGCCGGGCACCACCGAGGCAGATTAGATTTCGCAAACAAAGCCGCCGGCGTGTGTCGTCGCTGCACCGCTCCTCGGGGGACAGACAGCTCCCTGCGGCCCAGTTCACATGCAAACGAGGACACTGATGAGTCTTGTTCGGGTGTCACTGTGTGACCTTCAAATGAAAGCTTTTGCTATTGATCGTTTTTGTTCTTTTCTTTACAGTAATGCCGAGATGAAAAGAATTGATTTGATTTCAGCAAACTGAGCCAAACTGCTGTTATAAAGACAAACTGTTGTTTGGTTTGGAAGATGTGTGTGGTATTTGTGTGAGGGGAGGAGCGGGACAAACGGTATGTATAAGGGGAGAGAAGCTGTGCTTTTTAACCAAATGTACTAAATTAGAAAATCTTCATTCATAACCATACATTCTGAAAGAGAACATTCTGAAAGAGAACAAGGATTTAGCTGCAGAATTTGATACAGCTTGTCATATTCTGAAGGACAACAAGGGAGGCCAATAATCAAAAAACATCAACACCATTTCCATTTATGAATCTTTTTTATTATTTTTTAAAAGTGTTTTTTTTAGAGAAACATTGTTTTGAAAATATGTGTAAGCAGTAGAATCTAATTATCAATAATTAGAATAGGCTTCTTTAGCATTTCAATTCTGTTCAACATAATTACAAAATATGTTTTCTTTTTATGTGTAGCCTATATTAAGTTTGGGGCTTTGGCAGTGATGTTGCTGTAATGTTTATGCCAATGAAATGACTATAGTAATTAGTCTTAAAAACAAGCTTAAGTCTGCCCTTAATCTTCATCTCCTCAGTTTGGAACATTCAAGTTGTTTCTTCATTTTCATAAATATAATTTTTGTTATATTTTTCAATGCAATTATGATCAATTAAATATTTTCACCTGTCACCTGTCTGTACACCTGTATTTTATTAATAATTAAAATTGTTTTGATACATTTTAGTCTTAATCTTTCTGACACTCTGTAGATATTTTGACATGGCTTTTCCACTACATTTTATACATATTTTCTTTTATCTCATGATTTACAGTGTAACAACATTGTAACAACTATTAACCCTTAAACCCTGCCGTACTTACTATAACTGGATTAACTGGTCTAACAAATATGAAATATACATGCTGTCAAAATGAACACATTCATTTGAAAAACAATAATGCGTTAAAAACAGAACACTAATTAATATTGGACGACCACAATTGAGCTACATTCAGTTTCAGAGCCTAATGAGGACCATAGCATCGAAATAAACTAGATGACCTCATGCACCCATCACTCCTGACATGCTAGCAAGAGGGGAAGAGGTCAATAATTCTAGCCAACATTTTGGTGAGGGAAAAACGGGCATTTTCTTTGAATTCTCTCTCTCTCTCTCTCATTCTCTCTCTCTTCATGTCTCTCTCTCTCATGTCTTCTTTGTCATATTTAAATGGACTATTGTGGACCTTATTGAAATTGAACTGGCCCTTAATATATTGGTCTGGGGTTTGTAGTAGTGCATAAGAAACAAGCCTTTCAAGATAACAGTCAATAACCTAATGGCTTTATTGGAAATCTTTTGGCTTGTTCTGTTCAAAATTGATTTTATATCAGTTCCATGATATTACATTTAAATGTTGAGTTTAATCGAGATTAATCACTGCAAAATTGTGTGATAAATTAGTAATTCGTTTGACAGCCCCAATAGATATAGATGTATTATAAAAGGTATAAATAAATGTATGATTCCAACCACAATTTTTTTTACAAAGGAATTATAATTTTCAACTTCATTTGACTTAAATGAGTGTTACGGTAAATATCACTCCAGGATGTTGCTTAGGTTCCACACTGCATTAACATAGTGATTTAAATATTTTCTAGGGAGTCTAGGGAGCCAGTCTGTATTTGTGTGTGTGTGTGTGTGTGTGTGTGAGTGTGTGTATTTATGTGTGTGTGTGTGTGTGTGTGAGTGTGTGTGTATTTATGTGTGTGTGTGTGTGTGTGTGTGTGTGTGTGTGTGTGTGAGTGTGTGTGCATTTATGTGTGTGTGTGTATTTATGTGTGTGTGTGTATTTATGTGTGTGTGTGTGTGTGTGTGTGTGTGTGTGTGTGTGTATTTATGTGTGTGTGTGTGTGTGTGTGTGTGCATTTATGTGTGTGTGTGTGTGTGTGTGTGTGTGTGAGTGTGTGTGTGTGTTGGGGGTTGGGGGTGGGCATGAAGAGTGGGAGAATGAGGTGGAGGAGGCTGGACTGGCCTCTCTGAGAGGAGGGTATCACAGCCACACGGGGGAGGATGAGCATGGCGCCACTGTCCTCTCTCCTTATCCGACTGGTTACTGACAAACACCCCCCAACAAACACACACACACACACACACACAATAAATGCACATGCATACAGTGGCATCTGTGCACACACACATACATGCATCCACAATGCCCTTAAACACAAACGAAGGTATAATGCTCACAAAGCACACTCTGCTGTTTCAGACATACACATGCATACCCTAATTATGTACTCACTATACTCCCATAGATACCCTTCTACTGCTGTAATACTATAGCGGTCTTGTTTTTGCATGATGGTTTTCTTTGTGTGATGGGTTGAGTTCTTTATCATGGTAGGGAGCGTTAGCATAATGAAGCCTGGTGAAGCTGCGTCAGCACGACCCCACTGGCGACAGCGCAATCTGGGGCTCTGCGTCCTCTCACGCTAGACCCTGCCACTTCCAGCAATCACTTCTCCCTAATGAGACTCACACCCACCCCTGGGTCTCACACATTTGCACACACACACACACACACACACACATGTACGCTTCCATATACTGTACACACGTACATAATGTATGCACGCACGCACACACACACACACACATGTTCCAGGCTGGTGACAGATAATCATATTAGCACAGCCTACGTGTCTTTGATAAGGCAGCACACTTAAAAGAGACGGGTCCAACCCTGGACAATGTGGATGGCAGAGAAGGAGCAGAGGAGACAAAGTATGTGGTGTGTACTGTATATGTGTGTAGGTGTATGTCTGTGTGTGTGTGTCTGTGTGTGTGTGTGCGAGACTGCTTATGTGTGTGAGTGGATATGTTTGTGTGTGTGAGTGAGTGTGTATGCATGCTTGTGAGTGTGTGTGTGTGTGTGTGTGTGTGTGTGTGTGTGTGTGAGTGTGTGTGTGTAAGTGTGTGTGTGAGTGAGTGTGTATGCATGCTTGAGTGTGTGTGTGTGTGTGTGTGTGTGTGTGTGTAAGTGCGTGTGTGTGAGGTGGGGTGCTGAGACAGACAGACGGAGTGACGCTGTGGCAGTAAGAGAAGGAAAAACACGTTGGCGAGTAAAAGAAAGAAGTGCCGTCGCTCTAATCTCCAGCCTGGCTCCACAAACACATGGAGTGAGAGGGGCCAGAACACTGGGGACAGACAGGGGCCTGCAGACTAGCAGCACCTCCACACAGAGAGAGGAGGCCTGGAGCTGCTCTCACACCAGTCGGAGGAGAGGAGGAGGGTGCTGAGGAGAGGAGGAGAAGGAGGAGGAGGAGGGGAGGGTGCTGCTCTTATAGCAGTCATCGGTGGTGAAGAGGCAGGAGAAGAATGGAAGTGAGCCGTTTCCCAGATTACACATATAGTGACGTCACCAGGATCCCCAGGGAAGAGAAAGAGGCCAGGGGGGGGGGGGGGGGGGAAGTGGAGAAAGAGATGAGCTAAAGAGGGAGGGAGATAAAGACAGACAAAAGAGAGAGAGAAAGAAGAAGAAGAAATGTCTTGTAGATATGATATATGTTAGTCTAATGGCTATAATGGCTAGATAGTCTAATGAGTTGCTCCGGCTGTAGCCAGACTAACACTGATTAAAGACTGATGAGATTCTGTAGAGCATGTGTGTGTATGGGAGCTCTGCTCTCTCTTTGCTACAGACGCCTCTTCTGGGTGTCTGAGTGGCCAGGGATACTAGCTGGACTTAGAGGGGGAGATTAGCGCCGGAGTCATGGAGTTATAAAGATATGAGGACTATCAGGATCCACTCCCACCAAGCCATGATTCTCTCCAGCCCCATACACACAGTCACATACACAGAGGTCGACATGTGGGACAAACATCCAGACGCACGCTTGCCAATTTGATCATTTAGAGTTTTGGACATTCATCCTAGACAATAACCATTCACTTTTCTACAGTGACTGTTGTGGCCCATGGGTATCACATATACTTCAGGAAGTAGCATATCAAAATGAAAGGCCCCATTCAACTCCAAATGTCTTAATAGCTGTATGTATTTTTCCAACTTCACTTTCCGCTATGATCTGACATCTTTAAACGCTATAAATCTATGTGTAAATTTTACTGACCAGACATAAATCTTGTCCATTTCCTCCATTCCCTTCCTGATAAAGTTTACTAGCATTTATCTCCAAATCGATTGGAACGTGTCGAGTTCAGAACAAAAGTACTTGGCAAGGAAGTGCTAACCAACCTTGTCGAAAGTTATTGACACAAAGGACTTTCCCTTCCACAGAGGAAACCCAGGCAACTTAGAATACGGTCACACATACAGCTCCTAAGCCTAAAAACAACAGCCTTTAAAGCTTCCCACACGCTCAGTCATTCATTCAAGCCATTCATTCACTCTGTGGCTGTGGGAAATCGGATGTTATTCATTCAACACGCAAACAATTTCTCTCCTGTCAGTGGAAGTCATCTGACTTTGGCTTTGATTTTGACAGAGCTGCAAGTCAGGGTCTGTGCTCCAGTGTATGTTTGAGAGGAGACATTCAGAGGGGTCAGTCTGGGCATGATGGGTATTAGAAGGTAATTACAGAGGAGTCTGAAGGGATAGGCAACAGCGCTCCCCTCCCATAATTAGCGTTAGCGCTTGAGTGTGCCTGTCAGAGGCCTCATCCAGCGCTGGAGACAGAGGGGTGGCAGAGGTTAACCTGGGATCAAAGGAAAGCCTTCTGATGACGCCGTTTTAGGTGACTGCATGTGTGTGTGTGCGTGTGGAGATGGTGAATGGTGTTGGTGTGAATACAAGCAAAACTGCTGGAGGGTAAGTACACACTTGTTTGCACAGATACTTTACATGGACATTTACACATACACACACTCATAGCATTTTCAAAAAAGGCACAAAGAACAGTCAGGGCACTTTAGGTAAGATAAGTCATTTCATCCTCCGCACAGCTTCTTCAATTCGCCAATGTACAATGTTTCATTTAAATGTATTGTCCTTAGCGTTATCATAGATTCATAGATAGGTGAACCCAGACAAACCTGCTAGCAAATTTGAATTTGCTCTGTTGGTCCATCTGGCAATTCTCTCATTGTAGCTGACACATGAGAAACACATGTTTGCTGTACTTTAATTTCACCAATGTTGAAATCAGAAATCTGAGGTGATATCAGAGGTAAACCAAGGATTTCCAGACAAATTCTCAGAATTCTGAAAATAAGTCTAATACAAAGCTATTTATTGATAGTCTCTAGACTAAAATAGAAGCTATCTTACTGTTAACAATAATAGGATAGAATGTCAGTAGTAGGGTCCTATATAATGGTCAAGCTAACAGAAAAGACATTCAGCAAGCAGTCATTGTTATCCCCATGGATCTATTAAAATCACATTTATCATACCTTTATGGCATGATGACAATACCAAAAAGTAAAGCAATTGCTAGCAAATGTGGCTAATGCTAGCTAATGTGGTGGCCGATGCCTTTGGCCAAGTCCATGGAGAGATAATGTTTGGCTACCACAGTCAAAAAAGAGGTATCGCACACCAATAAAGTCTTTCCTGAGGTGCTGGCTTCTTGTGCATACAAATGTTAAAGAAAATAAAGAGAATGCCGCACGGCATGGCTACCACAGTCTAAGCTTTACCTTTCCCCTTATGACCCTTTTTATAAAAGCATTAGGGCTGTCAATCGATTTATCGATTTAATCGAATTAATTACATACTCTGTGATTAATTAATCTATGTAGCCCTTTTGTCGAGATTACCGCCACGACAAGGCATAAACCTGAGTTCTATAGTTGCCACCTGGATAATTGACTAATCTACTATTCAAAGTGAGTGGAGATCACAACCCATGTTACAGTATAATTTAAAGCAATTTATTTTCCCTAGCAAGGGTAAATGCAGGTAAGTTTTTCAGAGTTAGAACATAGACTAATGTTAGGCCTCTTTGTAAGGAAATAATCACATTGCTTTAAAGTAATGCTGTTCCGCCAGTGAATAATTAGCAACAACTAAAAATATACAGCACATCTCCCCTATGGGCAATCACTGAAACTAGCAATACTGGCTTTAGTTCATACTAGCAAAGCAAAAGATCGTTACAGGAATCCTCCCAAAAAAAACACAGGCTCTACTAAGGATCCTATTTACTGTCGTCAAACACAAATAGTTTTCTCTCCCTCCCTAGTTTCAATTATACCCTCACAAAGAGCACAGGCACATAATATACAACAAATAAAATTACAACAGCCGGCATGTAAAACAAACAAAAAAGGCAGACATAACCCCCGTTGCAGGCCTGATAAAGTTCACTAGTCCACTCAATGAGTGTTACTCACGAACACAGCGACATTGGTGTGCACCCCATGGCGTCGGTGTAGCGTTCAGCAACTGTAGTTTCCAATCCCTCGTGGCTGAATGGAACTGCTAACCTTCCGGTAGTTAGCAGCGCTATTCAGTGGTGTGGCTCCCACGTTGGCCAACTCAAAGGAACCACGAGTGCTCTGGTGACTCGTGGCGCTATTTGAGCAGCGATGTTTCCCGTCTACACTACTTGTTGTAAACCAATAAACATACACAAAAAGCTAATTTCTGGGTAAGCTGTAGGCTAAGTGATCTACCTAGCAAGCTACTACCTGAACAACATTACTGGCGGTATGTACAGTGGGGAAAAAATAACGTTACCGTCCTTAACTATTAAAAAACAAAGCACCTAGGAGGCTATGCAAAATCAAAATGCTTCTATCTTAAACGACTCACCCCTGGCGTAGCCTATTACTCAATTATCCTGATATTGGTAAACGAATAAGGTGCTCAAGCACACATAGCCATCTTCATCCTCCGTTATTCTCAACGAGGCTAGATAATCTCTCTCCTTCCATTTTTAAGACCCTCCCCTAAAACCAATGAGAATTTGCCATGACTGATTGATAGATTTGTCCACCAATTAAGCACTATTCCACCTCACTAACAAGTTAGGTTGCTTTCCTACATAATGTAACCGTCAACTATTTTAAATGATGACTATTTAAATGATCCTATGAAAATGTTCATGCAAAACCTGTGGCTTAACTGTTTGATTTATTTATACATTTGAACATGTCCCCTCTCTGTATTTATCTCCTGTATAATAAAGCAATGTTTTTTGATTACTTTTTATCTGTGCAAATTATTTAATTATCTGTGTGTATTTACCCATTGAACCTAAGAATATAAAATATATGTCTTAGCTTGATATAGCCTTCGAAACCTCAGGGTATACCCGGGCTTCACTCTCCCCCTTCTAAACGTCTGAATGTCCTCATCAGACTTCATTTTATTTTGTAGCTATCTGTAAGAGTAAAGATTCTACTCCCTCGCACCTGGAGAGGTATTATCATAGGTCACACCCTATAACATTGTTTAACAGACTACTAAGGCTATTGCTTCAGCTTTAAGTCTATACATCCCGACCCTGGTGCTACAGGATTGAGGTGAATCGTGAAACTCTGCAGATCGGCTCCGCCATATTCCTGAGTGATGTGGATTCGCAATCCTCTATGGACCACCACCACTGGCTTGTCAGTGGGCTGGCCAGGTAAGTCATAACTTAAACGAATCACAGGTTTAACCTGCCGTTTGCTGACAAGGCCATCTGACTGTGCATCATCACTATTGTTGGGGCCAGCTGCTGGATGAATCTCACTATCAATTGTGTCCCCCTCCAGGTGTTCTGCTGGGAATAAAGTAGGGTCCATCTGATGGTCCATAGTAGCGATAGGTTCTTGCACTGACTCAGTGCTCCCTTCCAATTCTGGCATTTCTTCCTCATTACCTGACAATGTGTCCGCTGTACTCTCTGCACTCCGCAGCTCCCGCTTCGAGGCCACGTGGTTGTCGTTCCTGGTCCTCTGTGAACTTATGTTCGGTGCGGGGGCTGGAAAATGCAAAGGTCCCTCATCTTCTGACTCAGACGTTTCCTGATCTACATCCATCATGTCTATTTTTTCCCCACCAGACTCTCTTTTCCTTGCTCTCTCCATTCTGGTTCTTGGTCGACGGGGGGAGTGCACCTCCTCAACCACCTCGGGTAACCTAATCAGCTGGCCGACTGGTAGGAGGTGGTTACGGTGGAGTGTCTTCACTCCTCCCACACCGTTCTCTGGTCTCACCCGATACACAGGTAGGTGAGGCAACTGTTCTACTACTGTGTAGGGCAGGGAATTCCATTTGTCCTTCAACTTTTGCTTTCCAGTTCCCCCTAAATCACGGATCAGCACTCTGTCTCCCACCTCCAGGTGTTGAATACGGATTCGGGAATCGTATGCCCTCTTATTCTTCTGGTGGTTTTTGTTTGCAGCTTCGACTGCCAACTGGTAAGAACGGCGCAATTCCCTCCGCAAGTTCTCCACATACTGATGGTGGGTACAATCCCCTTGATGGTCCCTTGAGATGCCAAAACAGAGGTCCACCGGTAACCGAGCCTCCCTTCCAAACATGAGGTAATAGGGGGAATATCCTGTTGCGTCATGGCGGGTGCAATTGTAGGCATGCACCATCAAGGAAACATGTTGACTCCACCTCTGTTTCTGTGCAGGATCAAGGGTGCCCAACATAGACAGGAGTGTGCGATTAAACCGCTCTGGCTGCGGATCCCCCTGGGGATGGTAGGGTGTAGTTCTTGATTTTCTGATTCCCAACATATTCAGAAGTTCTTTCATCAGCCGGCTCTCGAAATCCCGTCCCTGATCAGAGTGAATGCGAGATGGCAACCCATAATTCACAAAGAACCTCTCCACTAACACCTTTGCTACTGTGGGTGCCCGTTGATCTTTCGTAGTGTATGCCTGAGCATAGCGGGTATAATGATCAGTCACTACCAGCACATTAGCAACACCTCTGGAATCTGGTTCGATGGATAGGAAATCAATACAAACTAAATCCAGTGGACCCCGACTGGTTAGCTGATTAAGGGGGGCGGTTTTGCGAGGTATTGTCTTGTGAGTCACACATCTTCCACAAGTCTGAACATACTGTGAAATGTCCGCGGCCATTTTCGGCCAGTAGAACCTATCCCTAGCAAGAGCAAGTGTCCGCTCTGTACCCAGATGGCCACAGTCATCATGAAGAGCCTCAATGACCATAGGTCGAAATTGTTTGGGAAGCACCAGCTGAAAGCCCTCTTTTCCAGCTGCTGTCTTGGTCTTCCGGTAGAGAAGCTGATTCATCAGTACCAGTTTATTCCCCTCGCGTTGTAACTGTACAATCTCCGGACTCTCACTCTGTCTAGTGACAGTAGGCCATCGGCCGGTTCTCATAGCATGTTTAATGACCCCTATAGCTGCATCTGAGTCTTGAGCATGGCTAAGGTCCTCGTCACTCAGGCGCTCCAATGCATGACTCTCCAATCTCAGTGGATAGGCATATATCTCAGGAATGGCTTGGGGTGGCACGCCTAATTGTTCTGCATAACTAATTGTTCGGTCTGGATATTCAGAAACACTACTTTTCTTGCAGACGGCTTTAACCCCTGCCGGTGGGATCCATCCTTCCCCCTCAGAGACATTTCGCGAAAGGGAATCGGCGTCAATATTCTCCCGCCCTGGTCTGTATTGAATGCCGAACTCATAAGTGGAAAGAGCAGCTAACCATCGATGCCCAGTGGCATTCAATTTGGCCGACGTAAGCACATACGTGAGGGGATTGTTGTCAGTTCTCACGGTAAATCGAGCCCCATATAGATAATCATGGAATTTGTCAACAATGGCCCATTTCAGGGCAAGAAATTCCAGTTGATGGACTGGGTAGTTGCGTTCTGCATTGCTCAATTTGCGACTGGCGAATGCCACTGGACGTAAGCCTTCAGGATATTGTTGATTCAGCACGGCTCCTAATCCCTCAAAACTTGCATCAACATGTAATATATAAGGCTTTGATGGGTCCCCAAAAGCTAGGACAGGAGCATGTGTAAGACGTTGTATAATCTGTTTAAAGGCTGCAGAGCACTCTTTGGTCCATCTTTCTGAGAATGGCTCTGATTTCCGGAAATAGTTGGTCTTCCCCTTACTGGGACTTTTGCCCTTTTGGGCTGGCAGGTAACCCCGTGTGAGGTCAGTCAGAGGACGGACAATGGCAGAATAGTTCTCTATGAAACGCCGATAGTAGCCACAGAATCCCAAAAAGGACTGGAGAGACTTCAGGTCAGTAGGCTGCTTCCACTCGGCGACGGCTCTTAGCTTTTCGGGGTCGGTGGCTATGCCCGCTTCGGACACAATGTGGCCAACATACTTCACCTGAGGTTGGCAGAATTGGCATTTGTCCAAAGAGATTTTCAAACCATAGTCTTCCAGGCGATCCAGAACCTTAAACAGACGCTCTTCATGTTCTTCCAAGGTACGGCTGAAAATTATAATGTCATCAAGGTATACTAGGCACTGCAACAAATTCATGTCTCCAACGGCTTTCTCCATCAATCTTTGAAATGTGGCAGGAGCCCCAGTAATACCTTGTGGCATACGCTCAAATTGGAAAAACCCCAATGGACATATAAAAGCAGTTTTCTCCTGGTCCACACCAGCCATCTTGATTTGGTAGTAGCCACTTCTTAAATCTATCACTGTAAACCACCGGCTCCCACTCAAAGAGTCCAGTGCGTCATCTATTCTTGGCACGGTGTATTGATCTGGAATGGTCCTCGCATTTAAAGTACGGTAGTCAATACACATTCGAATTTTCCCATTCTTCTTTCGAGCCACGACTATAGGGGAGGCATATGGGCTGCGTGATTCTTTTATGATCCCTGCAGCCAGTAGGTCCTGCAGGTGCCGTCGTAGATCATCCAAGTCCCCGGGTGGCAAGCGTCGAGAACGTTCTCTAAATGGGCGTGTGTCATTCATCCGGATGTGATGTTCGACTCCCTTTGCGAGGCCCACGTCCCATTCATCCAACGAGAATACTCCAGTTCGCTGAGACAGTTTCTTGGCCAGTCTGTTTCGCCAGGCCTCTGATATTGGTGAATCCCCAAAGTCAAACAGATTGGGGTCAATCGGGCTGGACGGTTGACGGTTTCTCTGAATCTCAGTGACAATGTCTGCTTTGTAAATCTGTGCAACAACAGCACCCTTTGGTATGGCCTTCACTTTCAAGGACTCGTTCCGTAACAGTACTGGTATGTCCCCACTGGTCAAGTCAACAGGAAGTAGCACACATGGTGACAAAACCACTCCAGCTGGCAGTCGGGCAGGGGCATCTACTACCAAGACCCCAGGGCTGTATGACTTCTTCACTGTAGCTCTGCATATGGCTTGACGTGCCCCCCCAGGCGGAATAGTGAGTGGCCCCGGACCTATCCACTTAACAAGACCCACTTCATCTTCTGCCCAGCCAGGGCGTATAAATCTACCCACTGACTCAGGTGATTCTACTTGCACCCGCAATGTGTGGGCTCCGCTATCATTATCATGCTCGGGGTTGTGGTCAGCTGTGGGTCCCCAATAAAAACCTTTGGCATTGGTTCCTATAATGACAGGTGTTTGGTCGGGTCCACATGGATCTGGGCACACTAACGCCAGTACGATCTTAGATCCGGCCTCTTCACCCTCATCCGGAAATGACACCCCCATTGCAATATATCCTTTATATGGGTACGAAGACTGACTCAGACCCCAAAGCGATAAGCTAGATATAGGGTGTATGGGTAGGTGCGAGAGGTGCTTGCTGTACCAACTCTCAAAAACGAGTGTGACTGTTGAGCCACTGTCCATCAAAGCTGAACAGGGTTGCCCTTCAATAATAATCTTACTGAATGATGGCCTGCCAACTAAACCTTCCGGAAGACTGGATTGCTGCAAAGAATGTGCCTCACTTTTCTTAACAATACAGTTCACCTCCCCTCTTTTGGAGTCTCTGTTTCCACTTTGTAGTTTCTTCAGTGAACGGATCAATTTAGTTTTAACTTTTTCTGAGTTCTCAGGGGCTGAGCAGCGGGTAGCTACATGCCCATCTTCCCCACAACGGTAGCAGAAAAAATCCTCATTATCTACTTGCCCGGATTCGGTTCTCATACGACTGACCTGGTTACGGCTGGCCATATTCATTCCCTCATCTCTGTTCCTCCTGTCTCTCTCACCTAGTGGCCGAGTGGCTCTTTGATTCACGGTCATCACTTGCAGTTGATTCTTCAACTCAGATACTTGCATCTGTAGATCACTCATATCACTTTGAGTGCCTGTTGATTGAGCCTGGCTTAATGCAGGGGCCTCAGATTGTGATGAAGTTTTTTTCTGTTGAGCAGCAAGTACGGACACACAAGCTCTAAGTTCCTTTAACTCTGATTTCAGAGAGTCCATTTCAGTGATGGCAAGCTCATCATCTGCAGTACGCACTTGCCTCACGGTTGTCTTGGTAGCAGTGGATTTTTGTCGTACTGACTGTTGTTGCTCCTCCTCACGTATCTCATTTAAGAGCTGTAGGAATGAAGGCGGGTTTTCTTTCTTTTCTCGTAGCTGCAGCTGCAACAGCATGAGATCTGAGTGAACTGCCCCCCGTAAAAGCTGTTCTACTCGGACACGGTCTCGTTGGCGTGCTAATATCCCACCCCGGCGGACCACTTTGTTAAGGTGTCGCTCTATTCGTCTCAAAAACTCAGAGAGCCTTTCTCCCGTATTCTGGCG
This sequence comes from Alosa sapidissima, assembly GCF_018492685.1. Taxonomy (NCBI): domain Eukaryota; kingdom Metazoa; phylum Chordata; class Actinopteri; order Clupeiformes; family Clupeidae; genus Alosa; species Alosa sapidissima. The sequence goes on from NC_055966.1 coordinate 6,954,309, forward strand.
TAATGCTCTAAAAGCAAAGTACAGCTCTTCCCCTGTCTCTGGACAGCCAAATGCTTTCTCCACTGCATCAAGATAGTCATGAGGGGAAGCATCTGGATCATTTGACCTTACTGCCTGAGCGATCTCAAAGGCAGGCCCCTTTAAGCTTTCTATTATTCTCTTACGTTTCTCTTTGGTGGAGCAATCACATTCTTCCACCATAAGTAAGGCATGCTCTAACCAAGTGTCAAAGCTTTCTTCCCCAGCAGGGGTGGGAACAATGCCAGAATAGGCTCGCAAACGTTTAAAGGCATTTCCATCCTGTGGTGGCCGCATTGACTTCTGAAAAAACTCACCCATGGCTCTTATAAGAGACTCAGTGGGACTGGTAGGTGGCACAGGATTATTTTCTATCCCATGTATAGGCCATGGTTCCGCTCCCTCCATTGGGACCACGTCCAGGGGAATGGACCGCGGGTTGACCTTCTCCTTGCACACGCAGTAGGCAACAAAACGTCCTTTGACTGGGTCAAACAGCTTCATCCTCACCTTTACTCGCCCCAGCGCCTTTATAGTTTCAAGAGTTTTCTCAATATCTTCCACTTCAACATTGTCGGGGATATCAGTAACCTCAATAACATGTTCAGGGTCCAACCCCTCACCTTTACACCAGTTACCGAGAATAGACATTTTGAAAGTTAGCTTTTGTATTGTTTGCTAGTTTGACTTGTATGTACTAAAGTTTTAGTTAAATCTTTCAATATAATTAGTGTTCTATTTTTTGCTATATGTTGCTCTCCACTCACTCTTAGAGTTTAGCCTATATTACTAAATTACTTACACTCGCCCAAGGCTTTGAAATAACACACATGCATGAACTATATTAAATTCTGGTTATGTAAGCAAAGTATTTATCCTTCCTGAAAGAATCCCAGCGGTGCCTCCATTTATGTAGCCCTTTTGTCGAGATTACCGCCACGACAAGGCATAAACCTGAGTTCTATAGTTGCCACCTGGATAATTGACTAATCTACTATTCAAAGTGAGTGGAGATCACAACCCATGTTACAGTATAATTTAAAGCAATTTATTTTCCCTAGCAAGGGTAAATGCAGGTAAGTTTTTCAGAGTTAGAACATAGACTAATGTTAGGCCTCTTTGTAAGGAAATAATCACATTGCTTTAAAGTAATGCTGTTCCGCCAGTGAATAATTAGCAACAACTAAAAATATACAGCACATCTCCCCTATGGGCAATCACTGAAACTAGCAATACTGGCTTTAGTTCATACTAGCAAAGCAAAAGATCGTTACAGGAATCCTCCCAAAAAAAACACAGGCTCTACTAAGGATCCTATTTACTGTCGTCAAACACAAATAGTTTTCTCTCCCTCCCTAGTTTCAATTATACCCTCACAAAGAGCACAGGCACATAATATACAACAAATAAAATTACAACAGCCGGCATGTAAAACAAACAAAAAAGGCAGACATAACCCCCGTTGCAGGCCTGATAAAGTTCACTAGTCCACTCAATGAGTGTTACTCACGAACACAGCGACATTGGTGTGCACCCCATGGCGTCGGTGTAGCGTTCAGCAACTGTAGTTTCCAATCCCTCGTGGCTGAATGGAACTGCTAACCTTCCGGTAGTTAGCAGCGCTATTCAGTGGTGTGGCTCCCACGTTGGCCAACTCAAAGGAACCACGAGTGCTCTGGTGACTCGTGGCGCTATTTGAGCAGCGATGTTTCCCGTCTACACTACTTGTTGTAAACCAATAAACATACACAAAAAGCTAATTTCTGGGTAAGCTGTAGGCTAAGTGATCTACCTAGCAAGCTACTACCTGAACAACATTACTGGCGGTATGTACAGTGGGGAAAAAATAACGTTACCGTCCTTAACTATTAAAAAACAAAGCACCTAGGAGGCTATGCAAAATCAAAATGCTTCTATCTTAAACGACTCACCCCTGGCGTAGCCTATTACTCAATTATCCTGATATTGGTAAACGAATAAGGTGCTCAAGCACACATAGCCATCTTCATCCTCCGTTATTCTCAACGAGGCTAGATAATCTCTCTCCTTCCATTTTTAAGACCCTCCCCTAAAACCAATGAGAATTTGCCATGACTGATTGATAGATTTGTCCACCAATTAAGCACTATTCCACCTCACTAACAAGTTAGGTTGCTTTCCTACATAATGTAACCATCAACTATTTTAAATGATGACTATTTAAATGATCCTATGAAAATGTTCATGCAAAACCTGTGGCTTAACTGTTTGATTTATTTATACATTTGAACATGTCCCCTCTCTGTATTTATCTCCTGTATAATAAAGCAATGTTTTTTGATTACTTTTTATCTGTGCAAATTATTTAATTATCTGTGTGTATTTACCCATTGAACCTAAGAATATAAAATATATGTCTTAGCTTGATATAGCCTTCGAAACCTCAGGGTATACCCGGGCTTCATCTAAATTAATTGCATATATATTTTTTGCTGTGAAAGTATTTTAAATATTTAAATTCAAATTAATCATTGAATAATCAGCATTAGTGACATTAAAGTTAAAAAACTCTTCTATTATTATTTTTAACTGTTGATGTAATGGCCATAATAATCTATGATATGACCTAATATGCTGAGGTAATCAATTCAAAAGTGCTTCGGGAAGAAGTGTTTTTTTCACATACAAGGCATTTCACTCCGGTGACATTGCAGAGTGCTTTATTTTAATCAACACATTTTTATCAACATCAGGCCGTTTTTTAAAAGTAAATGTTCCAATCAATGATCTAGGCAGCACATTTTCTTCTCTCTCCTTCATTTTACAGTCTAATGGTTACTGACTAGAATGGCTCGGGGTCAAAGGTCATACGAAATCGACTAATCTACGTAATTTTTTTTAATCGGTTATTTTTTCTCAAATTAATTAATCGAAATTAGTCAGTTATTTTGACAGCCCTAAAAAGCATACTACAAATGTTCAATATGGATTCAGCTTCAGTAACGTAATTTATAATCTTAGCCAAGCCAAGTTGTGTTCGTAGCTAGCTAACACTCTTTATGGTCTGCTGTGATAGCCAGGAATGTACGCCTCCATCGGCAGGCGGCAGCAGAATTGTTTAACACATGAGAATCGAATGGCCCATTGACTCTGTTAAAGGATAATTCCGGTATTTAGCACTTTGACTTGCGCAAAATGAACCCAGGGGTTAATAACACATGTGTACCGAGTTCGTCCGTTCTCTGGGATATGTTTTCATGCTAATCGAACATGACCAGTTTTACCACAAACCGCTAATAAGCGGTTAACGCTGGTCTTCGAAGCATTGAGAACTTTGTAAGTGTACAGACAGTTTATTAAAAAGATACAGTAAGAAAAAAGAAACAGTACCATTCACGTATACAAGCGGGCGCCATCTTGGGAAAACTATCTTTTTAATAAACTTACACTTACAAAGTTCTCAGTGCTTCGGTTTACATGTAGGGCCCCTCATTATGCTACCGTGGATGTGTGATGCTATTTTGAGCCTTGTTAGTAGTATATAAATAGCTACTTTTACTTTGCGTGTGCCCCGAAGACCAGCGTTAAACACTTATTAGCGGTCTGTGGTAAAACTGCCCAGATAGCAAGGCTGGCGGACCACTGTCGGTCCTTTGGGGGCATAGTTGGTAGTCCGCGGATATTTTGCTCATCGGTTCTCTGGCGGTCCGCTGGCGGGTTGCAGACAAATTGCCCAATATTTTTCCACTCTTGGTCTAAAATCTTTTTCATTTGTTCAGTTATATCATTTTATTAACTTTTCTTAATATTCATGACAAGTTAAATTTAAAGAGATGGTGGTCCAACGGTGGACCACAAGTGGCACGCCACCAGTGGCATACCACCAGCGGTCCGCTATCTGCCAATCTGATTTTGCTATCTGGGTGGTCACGTTCGATTAGCATGAAAACATATCCCAGAGAACGGACGAACTTGGTACATATGTGTTATTAACCCCTAGGTTCATTTTGCGCCGGAATTGTCCTTTAAGCGTTTCTTATGAGTTATGGTTTGTATATTACAGTATTTGCTTATTTTTATTGTTTATTTTCATTAGGCTACTGATTGCATTGACATTATTGTTTATTATTGCTATTCTCCTTAATGTAGTCCTACCAACATTTTAAAACTGTTCACTGTTAATTTTAAGTATTGTATTGTTTTTATTTGTAAGTCGCTTTGGACATAAGCGTCTGCCAATCCCATACCCATAACTATTTGTGTAAACATTCAAAATTGTTAAATTCCAGTGGTAATCCTATATCCAACATCCATCTATGTTATTTCTCTCTCTCACACACACATGCAAACAAGCACACAAGCGAGCAAGCCTGACCACACGTGCTAAAGTGTCATTTCTTCCACCCTTTACTCCCTCACATAATTACTTGGCTCCATCTCGGCACTTACTCTGGTAATTACCGAACCTGGCAACACCCCAGCCCCTGGGCCTCATCAGCAGCTAATGCGCTAAGTGTGTATGTGCAGCCTCCTCTGTCCCCTCATCACATACACACGTGCATGAATGTCAACACAGACACACACACACACACACACACACACACTTACCCACACACACACACATACACACACATGCACACCTATACACACACACACACACACACGCACACCTACACACACACACACACACACACATACACACACACACACACACACACATGCACCCACACATAAAGACAAACAACTATGCATGTGAACATACACTCCACACACACACACACACAGAAAGACACACAATTTTGTATTTGAGTTATCACAAAAAAGCATTTGCTGACCCTGAATAAAGGCTTTAGATGATGGTATCAACTAATAGGGGTAGGGCTGTCTCCGAGGGGGGGTGCATACACTTTCACAGTTTTCATTCGATTTTGGTTTGATTGCTTGTGTGTTTGCTAAATGCTATGATTCAGGCTCGTGTGTGTGTGCATGTCTCGGGGCCTTGCAGACTCCCTGGCGTTCCCTCTCTCTCTCCCTGGCTGAGGAGTTAAGCCACTCACACAGCCCCGGCTGTCATCCGCTTCCCTGACGAGCCTCCTGATGCCGACAATTACACCAGCGCTGGTGTGGGAGGCGCGGCACTGACAGCTCAAGCGAGGAGCTTTGTGCGGATTCGAGCGCAGAAAACCTCCGTCCGCACAAAACCAAAAGCCATCACCGCAACGGGAGGAGCGGCGACTCGTGCCTCGAGGGGAAAACATCGGATGACGCCACGGAACTGTTAGAACACAGCACCTGTCATCAGCCGCATTCAAGACAATAATCTCACCTGGGTGAAAAGACACATTTCAGGTAATTCCATAACCACGCCCAGTTATTACCTGGGCTCTGAGGTTATAATGGTACCTGAGTTTATAATGAGTGTGAAAGTAGAGTTGGATAGTGGAAAACACTGAAGAAAGGTAGACTTCAGTGACCAAGTGTGTGTGTGTGTGTGTGTGTGTGTGTGTGCGCATGTGTCTGTGTGTTTGTGTGTGTGTGTATGTGTGTGTGCGTCTGTGTCTGTGTGTGTTTGTGGTACATACACAGAGGTAATTGACTTTAGCGTGCTGAGATAGCCATCACCTAATCACTGTGAGAGGGATGACCGTAATGCAATCCACGCATCTTTCCTGTTAATACACCATGACTGCTCGGCCAATTAGAGTCCATTGTGGGTGCTTTGGCTGATGGTAGCAGTGTGTGTGTGTGTGTGTGTGAGAGAGAGAGAGAGGGAGAGAGAGAGAGAGTATGTGTGTCTGTGTAAGAAAGGGTTATCTTCTTTCATCTGATTAAAATGGCAGAGAGAAACCGCTAATGGGACAGATGTTTCACAAGAGGTGAAGAGAAACACACACACACACACAAACACATAAACACAATAATCACACACATACAAAAATATACACACATTGAAAATATTCACCACGAATATACACACTAACGTATTTTACAGTCAGTATAAACGTCCAAAACGTATACACACAGTGTCTATTTTTTACTTCATTTTCATATTTTGATGTGTAGCGCAGTGCTAAAAAGCATTTAAGTTAAATAAATAAGTGCTACATAACTTAGATTGAATAAAGTTCATAATTAAACATTAGAACTAAATAAATTATCTTATATTAGAATTTAGGAGTAAGCTCAAGAAATAAGCTTATTGTAGTTCATCTCCATTCCATTGATTTTGGGTAAGTGAAAGGGATTATGGGAGTTGATACACCATTCTGTTTAATTCATGTATGTGTTTAAATTCATTTTAAGAGTTTTTGTTTAAAATATTTCATTGGTAAAGTGAAATGTATAGTGTAACATGTAATATTGTGATGTTTGGTGGTCAAATATATTTCATTGTATGACTTTTGTATGCATGGAATTACATGTGAGGTGAAAGGTTGCAAGCCGCGGGAGAGAGGAGACTGGATAGTTGATGGACTGAGAACTTTCACGTTGAGGACTTGCTCCGTGCTTTAGTTGCCAAACTTTGAAATAGAACGTGACAAACGTATATTTTGCCAGTCGTTTTGGTTCCGTGCAGTCGATACTGAATTGTGAACTTGAAAGCCGAAGACTTTGTATTTGTCATCTCGCCACCGAGAGGATGCCTGTCAGTGAGCAGCTGCCAGTCCATGGTTATCGCGTGTGAGAGACTGCCTGCCTGTGCCGGTGCGGTGACTCGACGGGAAACCTACCACTTGGGATTAAGGTATCGTTATTTGTTTCTTTTGCTCTAACGGAGTGAAGGGGCCATTTGTTTTTGGCCACGCCGACCACAAGCGACGCTCCAGGCCTGCAACGGTTAGCTGCCAGGTTTTAGCTCATTTGCCGGCTAGGACTGGGGTGGGTGAATCACGTGTGAATGTGTGTGTGCGCGTAGGCCCGCGTGTGTGTTTCATGTTAATGTGTTGTGTACTGTACTTAAGCTTACTGTTAAATGCTAGCTAAAGTGTGGCTAATGTAGCCTACTGGTTTCTAAGCTCCTACTGCATTTTGAGGCTTTTGAGGCACGTGTAACACTTTGATTTCTTTTACATTTTGTGGAAATTACAAACTTGAAGTTTGAGGTGATTTAAATAAGCTAAGAAAGTATGTGGTGAATACTTTTCTCCATTGATACATTTGTATCTTATTTTTTTGTTTATATTGATAATTCATTCTTTTGGTAAATTGAATATTTCTATTCAGTGAACTCTATTTTTATTTAACATTTTAATAACTGAGTTCTGAGTGTTTACTTAGTGTTAAGATACCATTAGGTAATAGATTGCATATGTAAATGTTATTTCAGGTGAATATGGTTTAAGTCAGCTACACACCAGTAAGTACACAGGGTTAAGATTTAAAAGTTTATCAGTTTATTCAAAGTAAAGGTAAAGACACAACAACAGACATTTAAACAGAAGGTCAGCAAGAATTCTATATATTATATATATTTTACTGGGATTAGTTTAAGAACCCGGGAACGTCCTTTAGTACCAGGAGATAGGCCTAGGGGGCGCTACAGATGTATTCAGTATTGATTAATACTAATGGATTTTTAGATATAGACAATTCTATTCATATGTGTTTCTAGACAAATAACAGTTCAAGTGCATGGAAATATCGCTGATAAAACATGGGCCTGTATGCAAATCAAATGTGGGCCATGAACCGCTCGCTTAATGTTTTTCTGCATAAGCTGTCTGCACGACAGATGAATTACTCTGCTCTTTGACTGCAACACGCAAGCCTAATACCCAGGGCAGGCAGTAATGTGTTAACAGTGACAGTCAGTAGCCAGGCTGCCTTTATGGTATGCCATGGCCTTCTCCGTGGAAACAGACCAGCTCCCATCTGGGCTAGTCTTGGGTCTCCATTAGCTCCTTAGTAAAGACACTGAAAAGAGCCACAGACTGTTAAAGCCTAATCCCATTCAAATCCCTGGCATACCTGACGGGCACCAGGCGGCCCACTCTTAGCCAATCAGGGAGCGGGCTTTGTGGGAACTCCACAAAGGATCATGGGATTGGAGCGAGGGAAAGAAGGAGGAGGAGGTGCCCGCGAAGCATTCCGATCAAACAGGGACATCGTTCTTTCCGTTTATTCCCACGGTTTACATTTATAACCTCTCTCCCTTTGAATAGGAACGGTTGTGTGGTGAGAACCCTCGTGCTTGTCAGTGAGGTGCTTGAAAACCATTAGCAGAGCCCCTTCTGCAGCCTCCCACGCTAACGTTAACGCTAACACACCTGGGTCTCAGGACTTTGACCTGTAAGGGGCGAAGCAAAAATGTGGTTCAGGGACGACACATGAATGACACGAAACACACCAGAATCGGTTTATGCTTTACACACGCACAAAGTCCTCATGCAGGCCAAGAGGAAAGGAGACACACGCACACACACACTCTCTCACACACACACACAAACACACTCTTACCTCCTCATGCCCACACCTATGCAGAGAGCGTGAGATTGCGCGGACATGCTGAGCCGTCACGGTGCCCACAAACAGACCGTAAAGCAGCGAGGTGGAGACGCGCTCTGCGCTGAAACGCACTTCATCTTTTTAACTCCCCGCCGAGCGTGCGAGCGCACGCAGAGCGGAGCGATTGAGGTGTGGAGCGCCTGGGCCAGACGGGGAGGGTTTCACCCTCTGGTACGTGGGACGTGTTTACACCACGCGGCGGCCCCGGCGTATTTATGACCCCCCAGCCCAAATCCCAGGTGCTTAAGCGCTCGGGGCCCCTTGCGGGAGCACAGGGGGCTGGAGACAAAACAGAGCCGCCACTCCGCATGGGCGCTAATCCCCAGGCATCCCGCTCGGCCATCGTGTGAGAGGGTCTGGATCTGGGGGCGACGGCTGCCTCTTTCACATGACAACGGACACACTGATTGCCCCTCACATCATCTGACTTTCACTGATCTTGGTGAGGTTAAAGTCACCCTCTTATTTTTTCTTTTCTTCATTTCTTTCTCCCTTCCTTTCTTTCTCTCTCTCTTTATATCTCTGTCTCTTTGTCTTTATCTTTCAATCTCTCTTTACATCTCTCTGGCTCTCTCTTTCACACTCCTCTCTCTCTTTCAGCCAAGTCTTTGTTTGGGAGGGTGAGGTCAGTCAGGCAGCTGACCTCTGTTTGGCGATGTCCACACAGAAAGACAAGTGCCCCAGTGCTAATGCACTCATCCCTCTCTGTGTGGGCCCTCTCTCTCTGAGGCCAATGCTGAATGCATGAGGCCACCTCAGACGCCATAGCAGACTTTAATGAATGATAATAATGCATTGGGAGGAGGAGGAGACTGGGTCTGTCTGGAACGGAAAGGTACCAGCATCGAGGTACCAGCTATGAACTTTGTTTCGGACGGCCTAGCAAGACAGCAACACAGAATGCCGTTGCCAGGATACCGACAGCTAACTTAATCAGTGGGAGTTGAAACAGAGACGTTCTAAAGAATCCTTGGTTAAAGGCAGCATGAAGGATATATGTATACTGCCTTCACAAATTGACAAAACGAGGGTATCTTAGAAGGCACAATTTTATACACATTTTAAATTGTATAAATATAATATTTAATTCAGACATTCCTCGATGCCTTGCTGCCACCAAATGCCATCCTAGAAGGCAGGCTAATTTCTGTTTCGGACCCAGGCATCACTTTCTTTCTTTCTTTCAAGAATCACTTTCTTAGGAAAGATGCCAGAAAAGGGTGGAGAGAGAATAAAGAATGGAAATCAGTGGACATGCAAAACAACTCAGCAAAACAACACAGCAAAATAACTCAGTAAAACAACTCTACAAAACAACTCAGCAAAAGTGAAACAGGAGGATGCAAAGAGGCCAATGGACATACAGTATGAAGAAACAGACAGAGACAGAGATGGAAGGAAAGGCAGAGAGTCCATGGCACCTCCAGGTTGGGGTGGAGGGGTGAGAGCATGAAGTGAGGTGCCAGGTTGGGGAGCCGGGGGCCAGATAAGTGCTGTGGGGGGATTAAGTTGTCTTGAGTCTGTCTGAGGGCCAACATGGTGGAGTGGCAGCTGCTGAAGTGTTTATCAACAGCAGGACGGGCCCACCCCACCGCTCTGTTTGTTTTCAGCCCCCTGCAGACAGGGCATCTGCACTCACGTTCACACGAACCTCACACACACAGGGTTGTGTGTGTGTGTTAGTGTTGGTATGGACAGGGTTGTGTGTGTGTGTTAGTGTTGGTATGGAGGTGGTTATGACAAGCAATGTCATTCAGATTTGTGGCCAACCATTGTACACTGTTTCCCATTCCCCCCATTCCCCATGTATTGGTTCTTGGTCCTTGTAAAACCACAACACACACAAACACACACACACACAAACAGCAGGTTCACATGAGAGGATGGAGGATGCTGTTCTGTGTTCAGCATTCCATGTTTCCATGTTCTGCATTCCAGAACATCTGGAGCACTTGAGTGAATTCTGCAGATGCCAAGCTGCACGGTGTCTCCGTCAGCATTTTCCCAGTGGCATGGCCAGGCTACGGAGGGGCACAGCGTGGTCCGGGGCAGTGTCCAGGGTACAGGGCGCAGGGGCAGTGAGCTGAGCACCCCCCACCCCCACCCCCACCCCAAGGCAGGATAACTGGATAAGGGTGACAGCGCTGAGGTGTCTGCAGAGGAAGGTGATAGGGTCCCGTGTGAACAGGGCGATAGAGAGAGCTATTCCTGCCCATTCCCACGCAACGAGGCTGCGCCTGGCAACCACGCAGGGACAACGCTGACAACACGGCAGGTGACAAGTGTGCCCGCTTTCACCCTGGCAAGGGGTAAGGTGAGGACCGCAAACACACACACACACACGCAACCTGTATATGAACACACACACACACACACACACATACACACATAAATCCACACACTGACACACACATACACGTTAGAACAAGAACAGATGTGCAAGACACTATGAGGTATGGGAATCCATTATGTATAAATAAGCATGTCTTGCACGCTACCACACATTCAGTGCAAGTCAAAGTTAGGCACCAAGGTACACCATGATATATACCTTTTCGGTGCACACAGATTTGTACATAAACAATAAATTATGGACACACACACACACGCACGGCATCAAAACTGTATAATAAACACAAACCATTTTCTTCACTCCTGGGCAACACCCATTACAATGTGTACTGCATTTGGCTAATTGAGTTGAGCTGCTGCTCTCTCTCCTCAGACTGAAGACTGCTTTGATGGGCAGTTCAGCTCAGCACCCACGGGTGAATGGTGGCCCCAGCCTGTGGCCGCGTGACAGCGGGGACAGAAGCCAGGCGGGCAGGTGACAGAGTTAGCCGACGCTCACGCCTCACCATTAGTGTCCTCGCAGCCAGAGATGGCACCCAGACCTCCCGCCTCAGGCCTCCGCTAACTGCACTAATTAACATCTGATAGTTAAGGCTGTTTCTGTGTCTTTCTTGTGCGCTAGGCTCTTTTCAAAAATCACAAAAACAAGCAGGAAAACATCAGAAGAAATACATGGAGTAGTATATGGTATGGAGTAGCGTATGGTTACAGAGCAAACTTGTCTTATGTATTTATGTATAATTGTGTTTGTGTATTTGTCATTAGTGTTTCTGTATTAGTCATATTGTCATTAACCAGATTTGTATAGACAGAAAAGGTGTCCTACATATTGTATATGTAACCATATCATTGTACAGTACATTATTAGCCTCAGTGAAAGTTGTGTATCTATCTAAGATATCTTTTCATTGCTCGTGCTCCTACAATGCTCCGTATCGGTCTGCATCTCTGGGATTTCATTTGCAAAGCACAGCACTTCTCCCCTGCCACTGCCACACCGTCCTGAAGCTTTGCCAGCATGAAGAAGATTGAAGAGCCGTTCTGTTTGTTGGGTGCTGAATTAGAAGAGAAAGAAGCGCGGCCTGGCTGAGCATTGTGGGAATGAGCTAAGTGGCTCTTCGCTCTTTGCCTGTGCCCGTCCGCCTTTTAGGCCCCGTCAGGAGGCACGGCGGCATTCAGCACCGGCTCCACGGACACGGGGGGGGGTTGATGTGCACAAACAAACAAACATCGTCAGCCCGTCATGGTCCACTCAGCGCTGCGGAGGCTTTGTGCATCCCTTTCTATTCGAGGCCAGCGCGAGTGTCTTCTCTGCTGACAAGTCCTTCCTTTGTCCAGCACTCAGGAAGCCACAAGCCGAACCCCCCACCATACACACACACAGACGCACAGACACACACACACACACACACACACACAAACGTCTCAGAGACGACAGCACAAACAAGAGAGGCTGTCAAAGAGAGAGATAGACAGAGATATAAAAAGCACCCCCCGCTCCACCCCCAGCAGCGCTGCTGGCCCTTTTTGGCCGCACTAATCCTGTTACAGGCCTGCAAATTTGATTGGAAGCCTAGGAGGGTGCCTTCAGCTGTCCATCATTAGGGAGTGCTGAGAGGGGACCACCACACCACCTCACCCCACCCTCTGCCAAACGCCAATCATAAATAAACACACAATACACAAATACATTCACTTACATGCAAACACACAGACGCAAACACACACACTGACACACACACACACACACACTTACTTAGGGGAGGGGGCGGGAGGACATGTAACTAAATTTGAGCTGCTGATGTCTTGTCAAGTGAAAGGGGAAGAGCTGGGGGGTGGAGTTGAATCTGAGGGAGGGGATGAATACTAACTTACTAATAGCCCTACTTACCCCCCAACATGCCCTAATAGCCCTACTTACCCCGACATGCCCAACCTGAGACGCGTTCCATTGTCCAGCGGTGAAGGCCCGCTCATCAAATAGCCATCAGACAGGCTGATACAGGCTGCCCCCCTCTCTTGACAGCAACAGGAGAGAAATACGCACACACATCAACTCAACTAATTAAAGTTAGAGCCGGATGTGTGTTGGTGTACACTCAGAAGACGGGAGAATTATAACTACATGAACAGAAATATACTTCAAAATAGCTACAGAATACTGCAAAATAGCAGGGGGGGAAAACCCCAGAAAGGTTAGCATCTCAGAACAGACCCTGCTGGAGGTCAATGAAAGCTTTGGGCTGTCAGCAGAAGCCAGACAAACACAAACACAAAAAAGGTGCAACGAGGAAGTAATTGAATTGCGAGGCCATCTCTGTGCTGCCCACAATGGGAGGGCCAGCTGTATTCCTCTGTACCTCAGATCTGAAATCCTGTTAGCCGCTGCAGCGTTCAGCAGTGTATTGTCTTTCGTCTTGCAGATCTCTGGACGCATCTTTGTTCGAGGTGTCTGGACTGGACACCAGGAGTCTGACAACAGCAGGAATTCAATGCTCCTGTTTTTCTTTTTTTTCTATGTGGGCAAGAGACAGGAGGATGGGAGGGGCAACTTGGTGCATGAATGAAGCATTAGTGTGACGGCTGTCAAACACACACCGCCGCCTCTCAGGAGGTCAGGGCAATGGGCTTACAGTGATTAAGAAAACAACATCCCAACATTCCCAGATATACTGATATAGATCATGGAGCAACATCACCCACTGAGATATTGTTACGGACCAGCATCACCTACTGTATCACAACATAGAGCAACAGTACCTATCCAGTTATCTATTATAATATGGTCCAGCTTTACCCAATCAGATATGCCTGTCATGGACAGATATTAGTCACACTGATAATCAAATGGACCAACATGACCTACTCAGACAACAAGAGCCATTTTCACCAGCCTTGTGTTCTTTGTCTGCTTCCATTTCAACATATTTTAGCTTCTTGCTTCTTCCTATTTTTTCCTCAGTCACATCTTGAAATAAAATGGTTGACTCAAAAAAGTAAACAATGTGCTCACACTCAGAATTCAAAATCCTGTCTGGTCTCGTATGAGTCACAAGACTAGTAAATATAGATTAGAATATACATCAAATATATAGAAAATAGGTCAATTATATTCTGTATACTAGAACTTTAACTAATTCTAGTGATATTAATGCAATGTATATGCAGATAACTTGTCTATGTATTGTTATATGCTTATGTTGAATATTTTCAGGTTTTGTGATACAATACATGTTTTTCCAGTTTTACAATTGCTTATCATAGACCAGTCGCCGAATATGATATTTGATATTCCATTCAACTATAATATTCAACTGTATGTCTTGCACCACGTGACCACTGTCTTACGACCCTCAACAGCCATCATAACTTAAACCCTCTATATTCAGAGCTATACAGTATATCAAATATGACTGGAAGAGACATTCAGTGAACACTAGTGTGAGTCTTTCTAGAGAGCAGAAGAAAAAAATAAAAACATTGGAAAACATTTCCAGTGCACAGGATCAATAAGAGCTACCTTTTTATCGGTAACAAGATTGACTCTGCGCCCGGCCTATTCCCAGGGCCTATGTACACAGGGAAGGCCCCTAACCCTGGGGAGATGATTGACATGGCTGACAGACATGACTTATAGGCGGGATTATGACCATACGGAGCATGCATTTGCATTGACATGACATGGCTGTGCTGAACAGCAACATGACCGAGGAGTCTTGAGATGCAGGGAATCAAATGCAGACAAATTCACAGCGGGATCCGTGGAAAGGATGATTTTAACATGATTGACTGAGGTAGCAGAGGGAAAAGTACTGCCCCAGTGATTTGCCCTGTGCTTGAGAAAATAACTGTTGACAAAGAAGTATGAGTGCTTGATGTCGTTGATCAAAGGTTTGCTGAGTGTGACCATATAAGGAGGTCACAGACACAAAATGATGTAATTTTCAGATGTGTTTATCTTGAAAGGATGTGTTTGAAAAGAAGGAATCAACTCATCATAACTTGATCAGACAGCCACGGCAAAAAGGATGAATAAGTCAAACAGTTTGGATTGTTGATTTTTGTTATATTTGTGTGTGTGAGTGTGACTGTGTGTGCGCACGTGTCCGTGTGGGTGTGTGTGCATCCAATAAAATGCTATGTTCTGTATGTGAGCCAGTAAATGTGACTGATGATGGCGGTGGGAAGCCTCATGTAGCCAGTCTCTCTGAGCAGATAGGGTACCAGGGACTAGCAGTCTAGTGCACCCCCCCCCCCCCCCCCCCCAAACTCCCGTGACCCAGAGAGCAGCAGTCCCTTTGAGGGCCTGAGAGACGCCACAGGTATCAGCGCCATAAGCAGTATCTCCAGAGGGAAGATCAGTGCGCTATCCACGGAGGAAGTCGCAGGCATGCTCGGGGGTCTTATCTTTTATTGGCTGGCTCCTCTGAAGCTTATCTTTTATTGGCTGGCTCCACCGGAGGAGAGCCCCAAAGCCGGCCCAATGCCTGCCTAACTGCCCCGTGGCAGATAACTCTATCGGCACAGTCTGGGAAAAGGAGGCCCGGCTCTGCCTTCTCCCTCATCCGTCTCTCTCTCTCTCTTTCTCTCTCTCTTTCTCACTCACTAGCTCTCATTCTATCGTACCTCTCTCTTTCACTCTTTCTCTTACTCTCAATACACTTCTTATGCTATCTCTCTCCTCTCTATTTCTCTACCTGTCTTACCCTCTCACCCCTTCTCTATCTGCCTCACTGTCTCTTTCTTTTAAAAATGCATTTTTGTGACAAAGTGACTTTAAGGCTAGATTAATTATTTTAATAAATCTTTTTTGAAATTCAATCTATTTCTATTTCTCTTTCAATCCCTCTCTCTCTCTGCACTTTGGATATCTGTAGATGATTTATTTATTTATTTCATTTTAATTTTTTGGCTTTGTGCTTCAGCCTTTTTTAGAACATCTTGCTCATTTTGATTGATTGAAGTTTTGTGCTGTTGTACATTGTAATAAAGTATTATTTGAAATCTCAATTTCAACCCCCCCCCCCCTCCCTCTCTCTCTTGCAAGTCTGGAGTTCGCCGACACATCGCCTCATGACGCACTCAGACATTCATCATCAGGAGCGCCTAGCGTTTGATCTCCCTGCTGAGAGGTTGTCTGGGGGATCTTTACAACATGACACAGGCAACTAGACCGCTCACAAATTACACACACAAGTCAACAGGGGTCAACGCAGGAATTCACAACAAATGGATATGTGTAGGACCTATGGACATCAACACCAGGTTAGCTTGGGAGAATCTCATTCTGCGTTGCTAAATCATGAAATGGTAAACACTGTTGACATAAAACTGGTCAGTTAGACAATTGGTTGGAATAGGCCATTGTTACTTAATCATAACTGGGACATTACTTAAGCAATAAGCCCCAAGAGACAGAAGGCTCCAGTGATCTCAGAACAGCTAAGGGACAGTGTTAGGCACAACACAAAGGCTTATTGCTTTTCTAAGATAGTATTCAGTCAATCATAATTAAGGACTGAAACTATCTGTTTTAGAAATACAAGGATACAAGGAAGTTTATTGTCACATGCATATAGTTACTGGAAGTAAGAAATGCAGTGAAATTATGTCTGGTGTCAGCCTATTTGTGCATTAATGGGGGGGGGTAAAAAGTGCAGTAGAAGAGGGGTTTAGTAGATTAAGTGGCAAGGGCTGCATAAAAAAGGTGGGGGAGGATTGGGATTGGGTGGGGGGCACCAACAAGGAGCACCCAAGAGCAACAGGGGCAAGGAAAAACTCCCTTACCAAGGAAGAAACCTTGGGTAAACCCCAAACCTCTCAAAGTCAAATGATGTTGTATCACAGTGGTGCTCTGGCCATCACTATCTGACCAAACACTTAAGTAATTTCTGAGACATTCAACCGATGACCACAAAGTGGTAAAGAATGGGGCACCTACACACCAGCCTGAGAGAGAGGCGCTCAGGCACGTACCAGGATAAACATATTAGCGTACTGTACATTAAACATACCGGTAGGTACATGACACATGCAAACATAAAAAGTAGTATACACTGATTTGAAAAAGCGTTGGTATACACTGTACATGGTATAGAGTTAGTTAAGGATGAGCAAGCACTCAAAGTAGTGCTTGTAGGACAGCTTAGTTGGTACGGGCTGCTCTTAAAGTCACTATTACGAGGATAACCATAGAGCACTGAAGCAGACAACTATGACACAAGAGTTAGTGTGAACTTGACCAAACAGGACAAGTAATCCTCAACCTGAGAACCCTCAGTCACTCACTCAGTCGCTCACTCATTCTCAGACAAACACTCTGAGACAGAAGAGGAGTTTTACGGCCTGGTGTGGGACAGTGCAGGGCTCTTTATCCCATTAGCGGGGGCTCTTCTCTGGGGCCTAGGCCGCCCCCTGGCCTGGGAGGCTGAAGCCAGGAGCCAGAGTTAATCCGGGCCTCTCATCGGGATCTCCGTGGCTGGGCAGAGTGACTGTGAACAGGCCCCATGGTCCCACCCCACCCGTCCCCCCTCGTCCTGACATATGACAGAGCCACTTAGGAGCCATAAGAGCATCCTCAGGACCAGGGTGCAGGGTTCTCAATCATCCACAGACTATAAGCAGAACTGCACACGCCTGCCTGTCAGTCCAGATCGACTGGACACTGGGGCCAGGGACTTTTACAGTTTTTGTTTTCATATTCTGATGTTGACTGTTAAACTGTAGACTGTTAAAGCTACGTCTTTTTTTTACTTGACACATAATTTACTCAAAGCTTAATAATGCCTTCTCAAGCTTTTGGGTGAAATACACACACAGTCAATACTGTATGGTTGAACTCTTTTATTCACTTGTGCACTCTGTATTTGTCTGTCTCTGTAAGTACACCCGGCAGAAAGAATATAAATTAATATTTGGTATCTGAGAGTATCTACTGTATAAGTGTGTACTGATTATGTGTGTTTTTTGTTTGTATGTGTATGTGTGCGTGTGTGTGTGTATGTGTATGTGTGCGTGTCGATGTGTGCGTGCGCGCGTGTGTGTGTGTTCATATGTGTGTGTGTGTGTGTGTGTGTGTGTGTGTGTGTGTGTGCGTGCGTGCGTGCGTGCGTGCGTGCGTGCGTGCATGTGTGTGTTTGTGTGTGTTTGTGTGTGTGTGTGTGTGTGCGTGCGTGTGTGCGCGTGTGTGTGTGTGTGTGTGTGTAAACGCATCAGCAGGCACCCATCTGCACACTCTCTGTCCACAGCCCGCCTGCCCTCCAGGCGCTGTAGCTGTTTACTGCACTGAGACTGGCCAGCCAGACCCTGCGGCCGTTAGCGTGTGTCAACGAGCCTCCTGCAGCTCCCACTACTGTTCAACACAAATAAGCTGCCTGGTGCAATTAGCACAGAGCAGGCAGCGTATGGCATACACACTGTAGCATACAGGCTACTGTACATCGTGCCATCTTGAGCCTCCAACGTTTAGAATCAGTGGCCATAAGTCGGTGGCACTTGGTGTTTTGGTTTGACCTTTGGTGTGCCTTAGCCCCAAGAAGGTTGAGAAAATCTGGCCTAAAGCGCACTGCCTGTAGTATTCAGTCAGCATGCAGCTCGTTTAGAGTGTGTGGTATAGAGGCTATAAAGGTGACAATTAACACCTGTGCTGAACAGACATATGAAAATGATGCACACTCATCTCTCTATCTCTCTCTCACACACACACACACACACATACAGACACTAGCACACACCATGTGCGTCACTGAGTGACTGGCATGGGGACACAGGGACCTGGTGGCACACATTAACCTAATGCAAATGACAGACTGGAGGGCTCAAGATAAGAGATTTGGTCTGTGGTGGTCAGGCAAGGTCATTAGATTGGGCATGGTCTTCTGTTCATCTGTATCATGCACTACCTATCTTAGAGATCACAGTTACCGGTATGTGACTAATAATGTCTTTATTTATCACGTCAGTACTGTATATATATATATATATTTGTGAAAAAAGACAACATAATTACTTGTGTGATTTGACACTTTCTTCCACTGTAGGTCAATGAAATGTTGTTATTTACAGTATGATTAGAATCTTTGTGTAAAAAATACATTTGATGGTCAGCCGGTGGCCTGAAAAGGGAGGGGAGAATTACTGGGGTGGCCAAAGTGACCTCTTTGAGATGTTTACATCAAGTGAGATATCCAGAGAGAAAGCAGTGTGTGTAGAGGGACCGGTAGCCCACATGGCTCCTGGCTAAAGTTTCTCCCATAAATCTGGAGGAATTACTTAAAGCGCCATCGACTGAGTTAGTAATGTAATAAGCACTTATATTTGCCCCACCACACACAACCAAAACCTGCCCACCCCAAGCGTTACATCTGGGCCACCTCATTGGACATGACAGCTCTTTAATATCACTCTGCAAACACGTGCCACAGATGGAGGTGACACACACTCTCTCTCTCTCTCTCTCTCTCTCTCTCTCTCTCTCTCTCTCTTTCTCACTCACTCACTCACTCACACACACACACACACACATGATATTGTGCATGTAATGAAATAGGTTAGTCAGTATAATTGTTATATGATTGTTTGTTGTGAAGTGCTTGTTATGCACTTACACATTGGACAACAGTATACCGTATATTCAGTCCAACTGAACTAGCAAACATTAGATTTGATTTCTGCCTAATATGTGCATTACTCATCCTCCTTGACCCCAGCGCTGCTTTTGACACCATTGATCATGGCATTCTTTTTGATCAACTGGAAAATAGAGTTGGACCTGTTAGCCTGGCGGGCCATCCTATATCATTGAAATGTATAGTCTGGAATCGAACCATTCACCTCGCTTAATCCAAGGGGCGGGCAGAGAATTGTCTTTCAAACTGCCTAGGCATGCAATAGGCCAGCGCTACGACCATATCCGTATCCGGTCGGCAAAACGGCAAATACATCCTTCTTCGAAAGGAATGACTTAAGTGCATTGTGTTACTCAACTTTCAAAAAAAAAGAAAAAAGTCCAACTCCTCCAAAGTTGACGCCAACGCCGATTCAAACAACCGTTCTTTGTTCGCCATAGCCACCTTACTTGTTCACTGTCGCAGGAATTGAGCGTCAGCGTCAGTTCTGGCAGGCCAAGTAGTCAAGGCGCTGCTAACCGCTATGGGCGTCAGCTGATCAGCTGTCAACTCCCTTCGCACTCCCCTCGCACTCCCCTTGCTTCTAAATGGCTACATCCAAACAGGGCGCCTTATTTAAAGCTGCTTTAGTTATTCCTAACTGCTTGCTGCTTGCATTTATGCAACCCACCTCCTCCCCTGTTCCACCCTGTCGTGTATAACATGGCATAGGCTTTATGTCATAGTTGCCTGCTCTGTTCATATGGGGGAATAGTTTAGCTCGCTCAGTGTTAAACTGTGTGAGTCTGTGTGCTGCTGCTGTCCCCAGGCTCACTGCTCTTTCATGGTGCTCATGAAAGGTCTGGGGACCCCTCTGAACAGAGCCATACCGCCAAATTTAATTTGTAATATATTCAATAAAATTTCCTAAAGAATTTATTGCCTGTGTTGTTCTTGACTTAATGGACCTGACAGAACTGTCGTTATCCTGTTAAGCCCGCCTTAAGACTCTCTAACAAAATAGAGTGCTGTGATTGGATGACGTCCACGGCGTCAGCCAATAGAAATCCCTATGGTTTGATACTAGACGTACAGGCTGAGCAAATTAATTTGCCGCCGCTAGGGTGCGTCTAGATTTCTAGGCTAGGGCCCTGTCTTAAGCTGGTTTAAATCCTACTTGACAAAGAGAACTTCCTCTGTCAAACTGGGTACCAGGTCCTCCTCTCCAGTGGATATTAAATATAGCGTCCCCCAAGGATAAGTTCTTGGCCCCCTGTTATTCTCACTATACATGCTGCCCCTTGGCTCTATCCTTGAAAAGCACAACTTAAAATACCACTGCTATGCTGATGACACACAACTGTATTTACCCCACTACCCTGGTTGGACTTCATCTATTGAAACTATTTTTAGCTGTTTGGAAGACATTAAATCCTGGATGGCAGCAAACTTCCTCCAGTTGAATGCCAAGAAAACTGAGATGATTTTATTTGGATCCTTCCCCCTACAAAACATCTGAGCAATGCCCTTGGTCGTCAAACTTTTGCAAACCTAGGTGTCATTTTTCGACAGCTCTCAATCTGTCAGACTTGCCAACTGCAGCTTTAACCATATGTAGTTTAAACCATATTAAAGGCTACGTTTACACGAAACCGCCAGGTGAATTTTCTCTTACCGCTTTCACACCTTTAACGACACCGGTAAAGAAAAAACTTGCGTGCACACACAGAGGTGTAACCGGCTAAAATGTGCTGTAGTGCATATGCCAGACCAGTCGATGGCGCCGGCCGTGCAGAAGCTCACGTTTAATTCGTGTGAATCGCGTAGAAGAAAACATTGTTGAAACAGTTTGTTAAGCAGTCGCATGAAATAAGGAGACTACAGACAATTCGGTTTTCAATTCAACTGTTAAACTAATAAAGTTCATTTTCAAGGTATGTCTGCTATGTGAAATTTCAAATGCCTAGCCTATGCATTGCATTAGGTCTGAGCACCACTGGAGAAAACACTTAACATGCAGTAAGCTAATGTTTAACTAAGTTAAGCTAACATGTGCTTCTAACTTAGCCACAAAAGGCTGATAGGCTACATTGTGCACATAAATCATGACAGGGGAAAGAAAAAACATTTTAATATGATAAATAAATGGTTTGGTTTGTTTTGACAAGCAGCATGTCAGGTTGAGTGTCGTGGCTGAGTTGAGAGGTGGGGCTATGTCATCATAAAATTGCCGGCTTCGCACCTACAGGCGTCTACACGGCAAAAGTTAGCCGGCGGTTTCAAAAATTCCCACTTCGGAAGCCGGTTTCAAAAACTATCGGTTTCAGTCTCCTAAACTGCCGGCGTCGTGTACACGCAAGGCGTAACCGTTAACAAAACTTCACCGGTTTCACAAAAACCGGCGTCGTGTAAACGGCCCCTTAGCCGAAATTTTGAATGTTTACAACTCTCATGCCCCTCCCCCACTACCACCGAGCACATTCTCATCGAGTTTGTGCTCGTCAGTGTGCACCAGATTGCACCAGACAGTGATTCAGATCTCACACAGCCCTGCTCTGATTGGACCAGAAGAACCGGGAGCTGTGGATTTTTGCAAAACAAATAACAGGCTCTAGGTGGAGGTAGAAGTGTGTTTTTTTTTTTTTTATAAAACCAGCTTATGTTGTTCTGTCGGAGCATAGTGTCGATTTCACTGAATATGATCAACAAAATCTTGCCAACTGCAGCTTTAATTTCAAAAAACAAATCAGCTCTGTTGTTAAAGGAAGTTTTTCTCAGCTTAGAACAGTAGCTAAGCTGAAGTACTTTTTATCTAAGAAAGATCTTTAAACAGTCATTCATGCTTTTATTACCTCACGTTTAGACTACTGCAACTCACTGTACATAGGCCTAACCCAATACACTCCAATTAGTTCAGAATGCTGCTGCAAGACTCCTCACTGGCACCAAAATTTGAAGCAAATAACTCCAGCTTCATTGGTTACCAGTGAAATTTAGAATTGATTTTAAAGTTTTACTTTTTGTTTTTAAAGCACTCCATGGTCAAGCCCCTTATATTTCCGATCTCCTGTCCACTTACTCTGCAGCCAGGTCACTCAGGTCCACAACCCAACAGCTCCTTGCCATCCCCAGACACGCCTAAAAACCAGAGGGGACTGAGCCTTTTCTGTAGTAGCCCCCAAACCCTGGAACTCCCTCCCACCCCATATCAAATCCTGTAACTTAATTGCCAGCTTTAAGACAAATTTGAAGACACACATTTAGTCTCTTGCTTTTAATTCCTTTTCCTTTCTTTTTTATGCCTTTTTGTTTTATCCTTTGTTTGAAATGTTTTATATATATATATATATATATATATATATATATATATATATATATATATATATATATATATTCTTATTTATTTAAATATCTATGTCCTTGTGTATTTATCATTTGGTTTTTATATTTTATAGTCTTTTAATTTATGTTTATGCTTTGTTTTACCTCTTTAACCTTTATCTTTTTAAATTTGTTTTATTCTAATTTATATTATTTAACTTTATTCATGGAGTCTTGCACACCTGTG
>NC_055966.1:6982336-6984836 GCF_018492685.1 Alosa sapidissima
GGGCAAGAAGAAAAATGAAGAATGAATTGATCTCCTCTGACTTGTTTCCTTCATATCTCCCTTTTGCGCCAAATCATTCTGAGAAGTGAATTGTTGGATGGTCAGGCAGCCAGTGAATGTGCCTTCCCCCTCACGTCATTCATATTGCTGGGCTCTGTCCCCAACCCCACCATCTATCTTCTGATACAGTCTCAACATTATAATGGCCTCCCTGGAGCTCTTAAAACCATAGAGGTTTTGCTCAAGGAAACAGGGAGTTAAGCCTAAACATGTTAGCAGAGTCAATAACGTCCAGTAAGTGGACTTCCCGTATTCTGCAGCTAATAATGTGCTTTGTAAGTGTGTGTGTGTGTGTGTGTGTGTGTGCATGCACATGAAACACTAATATTTTTTACTTGTGTACAGCGTGTGTGTGTGTGTGTGTGTGCGTGTGCATGTATATATGAATAGATATGTGTATCTATTCATATGTGCATTGGTGGGTGTCTGCTTATATGTATGAATCTGCATGTGTACATCATGTGTGTGTGTGTGTGTGTGTGTGTGTGTGTGCATGCACATGAAACACTAATATTTTTTACTTGTGTACAGCGTGTGTGTGTGTGTGTGTGTGCGTGTGCATGTATATATGAATAGATATGTGTATCTATTCATATGTGCATTGGTGGGTGTCTGCTTATATGTATGAATCTGCATGTGTACATCATGTGTGTGTGTGTGTGTGTGTGTGTGTGTGTGTGTGTGTGTGTGTGTGTGTGTGTGTGTGTGTGTGTGTGTGTGTGTGCGTATCAGAGTGTTCGTGTATCAGAGTGTGTGTGTGCGTGTGTGTGTGTGTGTGTGTGTGTGTGTAGCCTACATATCAGAGTATGCATGAGTGATAATTCCATTCAGCCATACGCCTCTGAGCTACAACTTTACGGTTTTATGAAAACACACTTGCGTAATGTATTTCCTGTCTGACTCATGCGCGAAGAAGCAAACGAGTGAGTTTACTGGGCAATAACGGCGCAGCCCTGCAGAATGTCACCGTGCGCCGTCGGCCCTGATTTCATTACCTTGCTGGATAAGACATGCCGGGCCGACAGTGCGGACGGAGTCCATCATTGGTGGAGGGCATTGACAGGCGGGTGAGGAGAGCAGGAGGAGGGGCGTGGCCCTGGGAGGCCATTTCCTCCCGTAATCTGTGAAGCACAGGCCATTAGCGCATCCTTCCACTGCCTGTCTGCCTCTGATCCTCCAGCACAATCATCTGCAGGGGCGTCTGCACACATGTGCTTGCACACAGATACACACACACACACACACAAGCAGAACACAAACTCAACATACACACACATACACACACATACAGACAAGTCCACAAAACAATGTATAGACACAAACACAAATGGACACAAAACAAAATGCTCATATTAACACACACAGACAAACACACACAAACACACACACACAGACATACATGCCAAACCCAATGCAGTTCTTATCTAGACACCCTGACGGCATCTTAAGACGCTAACTGTCTACAAATATGGCGAGGCCAGGCATTGTCAACACCCAGCCCACGTCCTGATACGGCACCCAGCTCCCCTCCCTGGGAATAAGGGAGAGGGAGGACGCTCGTCAGCTTCATACCTCACAGGGAGCACAAGAGATAACAGCACACACACACACAAACTTACTCATGGTGCCCTTACATATGCACTAGTTTACAGTGTGTGTCTGTGTGTGTGTGTGTGTGTGTGTGTGTGTGTGTGTGTGTGTGTGTGTGTGTGTGTGTTTGCGCGTGTGCTTGTATGTGTAGGGATAAAAGAATGCAGGGCTGTTGTGAGAACTCTGACCCCTTAGCCTGTCAAGCATCTATTCATCCATGTATTAAGTCATCCATTTCTCTCCCTAGTCATGTCTCCTCTGCAGGAAATCAACAGGCTGAACTTCATAAAACCTATAATTGGCACATCAATAACCAAGGTAACTCATTAGTCAAATGAAAACGCCCTGGAAGCATACATGCCTTTCATGCAAATACCTATTTAATGAATTACCAATCCACGGCAAACACAAAGGAACCAATTCAATTTGAATTTGTTCATATAGCACCAATAGCAATTGACATTGTCCTAAAGCACTTTAAAGAGCCCAGAGCCATAACGTTCTAAGTTCCGCAACAATTGAAGGTTCTAAAATTCTATGTTGAATTCAATGAACCCAGATATTCTTTAGAACGTTCATTTCTCAACATTCCCGTCACACCGGTGTGACGGTACTCCTTTAAGGGTTAAAGAGCTCAGAGCCTAACCTCTAGAGCAAGCACCAAACACAGAGGACACACCAGAGAGATAAATGTTCTGTAGACAACACGCCTAAAACCACCAGAGAGCGTTGCTGGAAGTTACCTTGATGTGTACTGTGCACTGCAGCGACACACTGGGGATGGGTTTGGGGGGTGAGACGGTGAGGGGGTTTGGTGTGTGTCGGGGACAGGGGGCTGGTAAGAGGGCCG